>NC_084731.1:42911461-43123961 GCF_033978785.1 Entelurus aequoreus | reverse complement strand
CTGTTTATTTCAATGCGCTACTGAAGGATATTAAGGTGCTGAGATTGATGCAAAGAGTGAACCCTCTTGCAGCCTGTTTGGTGGATTTTGGTGAAAACTTTCAAGATATGTTATGGAAGTAAAATTGTGTGGTTATATTGTGCAGGTGACAGATCACTGTCTAAATTCAGTATTTTTTAAAAGGATTCTTCACTATTGGGAGGTAGGGCCTGGCGGAGGTCTGCGCTCTCAGAGTGCTTTTCTAGTTGTCTTTGTTTTTCATTGAAAATTTTCCCACTTACTGTAGTGATGAATTGTAATATCCTCCTGTAAAAACACGTCTTCTACAGTAGTGTTTGGTCTATTTATTTTGTCAGAAATACACATTTTGTGGTAAAAAACAGCCCAGTTGTGCAAAACACAATTGTCCATAGCAGAGGATGCTAGTTCCCCATGAGGATAAATAAACCTCAAATGACCCTTAGTTATTTTTGTTTATCAAATATCTCTTATTGTGTGAAAGTAAAAAGTACTAGGGCTGGTGAAAAGAAAAAATAATAATCTTGAGAAAAATGTTGCAATGCTTGGAGAATAACGTTGTGATATGACAAGAATAAAGTTGTATTTTCCGTGGACAATTGAATACAACTTTGAAATGACTACAGCAGGGATAAATAAAAATGTGCTTCCACAAATGTTAAAATATAAATTAACAGGTCTGGAATACGGTATATATAATTCATATGACACGTAGTAAAAATGGCATAAAAAGACTTCTTGGAAAATTTATACAGTAGATGAATTAATTTTTTCTTCAACAAACCACAGCTCTCCAGTGCCGGCATAAACTTGTATAGCCCAAGACCATGCTTGACTGTAGGCAAGACAGTTTTCGTCACTCTATACTGTTATACCAGCTGTACACTGATTACTCTAAAGTATATTTGTTTCTATATTTTACTGCCCCGTTTGGAAAGTATACTGTAATAAATAGGCCTGCTAAATGTGAGTGTGCTCACTTTTGTCACATACTGTACTTCTTAATTTGCAAAAGGCTCAGTAGCGGACTAGAGATGCAACAGGACCAATGAGTGGGACAGAAATTCCACCACTGTGTTTTCTACAGGTGTGAAAGGACTGCGTGACACGTATACTTACGAAATGTTGCTAGTGTGCGTCCATGTGCTGTTTAAGTCGCACAGGCAGCTCATCCAGTGATGACAGCCGATGCTCTTTAGGGACATCACGTCGCTCAAAGGGGCTTTTTCGGTCCAAAAGGAAGCCATGGATACCGACAGAGCGTGACGTGAGGTAATCGTTCACGTAGTGGTCCCCGACGTGCGCTACGCTGGCAGCCGGCACGCCGCACTTCCGCAGAGCCTGGTTAAAAATGGCCGCCTCTGGCTTCTCCACACCTGCTCCTTCTGACGTCACCAGGAAGCTGAAGTGAGACAGCAGTCCACAACTGTGTAGGATGGCTTCAAGGCGGTTGTCAAAGTTAGAAACCACTCCCAGCTGCAGTCCCAGCGAGGAGCAGTTCTCCAAAGCCGCCTTTGAGTCTGGAAATACCTCAAATAAGACAACACAAATTGTCTTTTGGGCCCTGTAACTAGCATATGGATGGAAGAATCACATCATACTTCATTTACCTCCCAGTTCTCTGCTTTGCTGAAGTTCTGGTAGAGATTGTGGGCCATCGTATTCAGTATGGCCGGGTCCCGCACCTTGCACAGGGAGAAGGTGGCTTTCACTACTGCTTTCCACCAAGACTGTCCATCCAGTCCCTGAGTGATGCCGTAGTTTGGGAATGTGCTGGAGTGATGTCGATACGCCTGACGGAAAGCAGCGGCGACCTCCGCAGGGTTGAGGCTGAGGCCTATTCGTTTAGCCTCATCACAGTATTGTTCTCCTACGGAGGAACGCACCTTCAGCAGAGTGTCTTTTACATCCCACAGCACCCACCGCAGAGGAGCGTGCATGACACCTGCAGAGGTATTACACAAGACAACTTAATAGATGGAAATCCAGTGTCACTGAGAATCCTGCACTGTGGAGAAATGAAAGGGCAGGAAAACTCTCAAACAACCCAAACACTTAGGGTGAAGCTATTTAGGATAATAATTACATACGCTGCCTTGACGTCTTGAAAAGTCTGATATGAAAATGTAGAATGAGGGTCTGTATTGTTTATGGGCAACTTTCTATACAATGAGTAATAGACCGAGAATGATGGCATGAAGACTGAATCACGTAACTGGTCTAAGTGGACAACTATTCTAGTTCCCTGCACTGAGAACATGCTTGTTATTCCGTGGAAATTCAATTAAACTTGAGTGTGGGAACATGCAGAACTTTTATTAACTGACCAGCATCCTCAAGTGGGTTGATGAATAATACTATTGACGCATCTTCCGTCTGTAACAATGAATTACAACACACAGATGTTATTTTGACCTTAAGTGTTTATTTATCTAAATCAGGGGTGTTAAACGTACGGCCCGAGAGCCGGATCAGGCCCGCGAACAGGTTTTATCTGGCCTGCGGGATGAGTTTGCTAAGTATAAAAATGTACTTGAAATGTTTTAATTAAAGAAACATGTCCACTGGATGTCGCAATAGCAATTCTTTGTATCTTTGTAGATGATGCTACATACGTACAAAATAAGCCACATGATGTTAGTACATCAGTCGAGGAAAATTATCAAACTACATAAATAACATACTGTAATTTGATATCATTTTTTTATCTTGATAGATTGAAAATACCAGTCCGGCCCACTTGGGAGTAGGTTTTTCTCCATGTGGCCCCCGATCTAAATGCTTAATATTTATCTGCACTCACATAAATGGTATCCGCTGCACTCTGCTGTTTAAACTGCACGACACATCTAATTTACAAGAACAAAAAATGGGAGATCAGACCAGCATTTGATCAGCAAAACACGCAGAAACGTCACCGACTATTTAAAACACTACAATTGTTGCTATATTGCACATAACCACATGGTTAATGTTTACATCAGTTGACAGGCTGACTTTTTGACTTCAGAAGTTGTTTTCCCCACCGATCGCAGATTCGTCACGTCTGCTGCGTGCAACTTTTTTGTCGGTCGGTGAATATAAATACATATTTGGCCGCAATGTAGAAGTCTAGCTGTTGTCTCTCCGAAAACGATGTTTTTTTACGTTTTAATACACAACTGAACATTAATTTAATTTAATTGCCAATCACGTTTCTGATTGTACGGTTCGACAAATCGGAATCCAGTAATGAAACTTGTCAATTACGTCGTCATAGCTACGACTTGCAGTTTTTGACGTAGCCAGTCCGACACAGCAACTACGCTACAATAATGATTGTTTTCGGTGCTAAACAATATTGCGTGTTAAACAATGTTACATGTCAAACAATGTATCTTGTAGCAACAGATTCATAATAACACAGGTCGAGTTAGAGCTACCATTCGATGTATGGGTGAGGGCCGACATCCGGGCAACTGAGCTACATGGGTTCTTCGAGCCATAGCAACGAGACTGGCGTTGAAAACAAACCGTTGCCATTACTCTTTAACCTGTCGACCTACGCTGGTAAAACCCGTCATTCTGCCTCCAAAATGCCGAAAAACTGTGTTGTTTTTTGGTTGTGCTAACCACAACTGGAAACAGGGAAAACAAAGGTTGTATTTTGTTCTGCCAAAGCGTGATAAAAGCCCACAGAGACGAGACAAATGGCTCGCAGCTTTACACTGGGAAAACGAGGACGGTTCTCACTGGAGTCCCCCAAAGTCCCGGGTCGTATGTTCGGATCACTTCGTTTCTGGTAAATATAAGGAACAAAAATCCACCTTCTTAACCACAACTTGGCTATACCGTCCGTGCTAACGTTGTACTTGTTGAATTTGTACCTTATAACGTTCGACAGCTGAAGTTGTTGTTGTACAAAAATAACATGCGGTATATACTATATAGTCTATAGCCTAGCTAGCTATTTTCGAAAACCGGACAACGAGAGGATACCAAAGGCAGCGTTATGGACACCACCGGGAAAACGTAAGCCAGGGCGGCCAAAGAACACCTGGCGAAGAACACTTGTACTTAAACAGTACATGTAGCCCTCCAATCTCTCAATATTTTATACACTAACACTTGATCTTGTTGTTCATAACTTCCGCGTCTCTTTCTTAGTAGCGCGCAGGCTAAGCTAACTAGCAAGCTAAGCCTGAGAAGCTTTAAAGTTCACTGAGACGAGTCTGACGCAAATAATACATTTTCGTTTTTTCACACGATATGCGAATAAGTAAAAATGCGTAAATGAAGGATTTAACGCCGACTTCCAAGCCACAACGCTCGTTAAATGCTTTTTCTGTCAATGCTGCGTTCGCTGTGAGCTGGTTTGTTTTCAACGAATTCCCGGTTGCTAGGGGATTGGTAGGCGGAAGTGACGTAGGTCCGCCCTCACCCATTCATGTTCGCTTAGCAGCTGCCAAGGTCACGAAACCCTGGGCGCAGATAAAGTATAAATATTAAATTCCATACGTGGACATGGAACCCTACTTACCTACGATAGAGTTGTGAACGTTCAGCAAAAATATGTATTATTTGGTCTTTTTAGCAGAAGAACGTCACATCGACAGCGTAACGAGGCAAGACACTGTAGCTGTGTCCCAATTCCTGGGTCTGCATCCTTCGAAGGGCGAATTTGAAGGCCGCTTACGTCACAACACTGCGCGAAGGCTGTCCCAATTCATTCAAATTCGAAGGCTCCGACGAATGCGCCCTCCTTTTCACTGCATTCGGAGGATGCACAGCGATTATCGTTCGTGGCCTCCCATATCCCAACATGCTTTGCGCGCCTTTGTTCAACCCGGATCTTTTTGACGATGGCGGCAAATACAAGCTGCGGCAGCGAATAAACTTTTAAATGTAAACATCCTCCGCAGGCTAGACTGTCCCATTAAACAACGGGTGACGCATCCGGCCTTCTGAGGCTGCGTAGTCCGGGCCCTCCGAAGGATGCAGACCCTGAATTGGAACACAGCTGTAAGTACGTCAATGTGTAAGGTGGCACAAGATCTTGCGAGATTGTATTGAATAGTCAAAAACACTCCAACCCGATTTGTTTTTGTGATATATGTAAAATATAATGACGTAACATTTATATATTTAATAGAATATTTATGTTTTTAATGAATACAGTGTTTGCGCTTGGAACCAACGCCGTGCATCACCCGGTCCAGCAGGAGGCGCTGCAGTCAATCAGCTGCTGTCAGCTCAAGACTTCCGCGCATGCGCTGAGGCGTGCATTCATCACGTGCTAGCTTGTGCAGTAGTTGTATTTATCAAACGAACACGTTCGCCTTTGTTTTGGTACTTTTCAAGTAAAAATGACTCCTTAATGTAAATGTCCTGATGGCATCTCCTGCTGCTCGCATGTTTCGAAGGTTAGATGGTTTGTTTTGTGTCTACAAACCTTCTGGTATGCCATGGAAAGTCGTGAGGGACACCATCGAGACCAAGCTCCTCAAAGGTCAGACTTGCTCTGCTACTCCTCATACATTTTCTAAATGTACACATGATGCATGTACATGTAAACAGCATCATTTATTACGATTCAGGTGTGGAACCTGGCCATTCTACTAAATACAAAAAATAAGTATATGCCAGCAATATATGCCACAACATATGAAATATGTGGAGTAAAAGTTTGCAAGGGGTTTAGCAAGGAAGTCAATGTAGTAAAATCAGCCAGTTGAAGTTAAGTTAAAGTAAGTTGTATTCAACTAAACCATTACCATCCACTATTCCACTTGACCTGTTGTATCCCTTTGCAGGTTTGGATGCTTTGCCATCGCTGCCTCTCCCTGAGCAGATCCGCTTTTTGGCCCAACCAGGCAGCAACGCTTTGACGCCCAAGAGACTGTCAGCATCCTCTGTCCCAGTCTTGTCCAAACACCCTCTGGGTATGCACCGCTTTCTGTTAAGGCTTACACAATCTCCTCGCTGCAGTAGGGTCGAAACAATAACCCTAGTCATGATTTCGGTGCATATTTCTTTTTAGGTCCCAGTGCAGTTAATTTGGGGGTACAGTCAGGGGAAAAAGGCAAAATATACAACTGATTAGTGTTTGTGTAAAACTAGAGATATCGCATACAAAAAAATTGAAGGATGCTGGGGTAATTTTGACTTTTTCTAAATTAAAGGTGCTTAAACTAATCCAAATAAAAACTGGACATCCTTGCTTTGAGACAAAACAAACGAGTGTAATAACTAAGATCCCATTTATAATTGATCTGATTGTAGCTTTACGTTATGCCTGGGGCCCCCCAAAAATGCTGGAAAATTAGGGGTGTCCCGATTCTATATTGATATCGGTCCGATATTAGCAAACACCTTGATATACCGGCTTGCATGTTAAATCTCAGATATGAGCCATCCCAATACTTAAATGTCCTCCAGTAAGCACAGAAATGTGATCTTTTTTTGTATTTTAGTGGTCATTTACAAACGGTAAACATGGTAGGCTATAGGCCAGGGGTCCCCAAACTACGGCCCGCGGGCCGGATCCGCCCCCCCAGCATCCAAAATCCGGCCCAAGGGAAGTCCCAAGTTAAAAAAAAAAAAGTGTTTTAATTATTTATTTATTATTATTATTATTTTTTTATTTATTTTATCTTTCCTTTCTAATCCATTTTATACCGCTTGTTACCCTCGGTGTCTCCTAGCCGCTCAGGCAAATCATTATTGTCTAAAAATAAATTCTCCCATCGATAACGTGACAATGTTAAATGTTGATGAACATCAATGTTAATTGATATTAAATGAAAAAACGGATTAACTCGCTGGAATATAAAGACAATGTATATATATATATATATATATATATATATATATATATATATATATATATATATATATAGCCCGGCCCCCGGCCACATTATTTTAACCCAATGCGGCCCCCGAATCATAAAGTTTGGGGACCCCTGCTATAGGCTATCATGAGCTAGCAGCTACACAACAGCTAGACATACGTAATAAGTGTACTTAATTAAACAAACTTGCAGATCCACCTCCGTCTTTGTTAGGAAGCTGCCTGTGGCGTGTTCTTTCTGATGTCTTTTCCTGTGTGGAGCGCGGGTTTTCTGGCGTCACTTCCTGTGTGGGCGGGGTCTTTCTGGCGTCACTTCCTCTCCGAACTCACTTTGTAAACGATCAATGAGTCCATACAAAGCTAAGTGCCGGAGATTCAAGAAATACACGGCTGACTTAACCGTGTAAAAATGTGTCCGAGGAGGGGGACCTTAAACGCTGGTTTAGTGTGGCTGAAACGGGGCTTAGGCTAAATAATTATTCGTTTAAGGGGTTAAACGACTTAGTGTAGACATGGCCTAAAACAGCACATTTGTCAGTATAAAGAAGTATTAAATAATTATATTTGCATATTACTTACACATACGAAGTCTCCAAGGCAGAAGTGTATTAGAAAGTATGCAATAACAATTGTGTCCACATCAGTCAACTTACTGCGTCCATCCATTTTCTACCGCTTGTCCCTTTCGGGGTCTGTCCTGTGTTTTTAATACCAATCACTTTTCACTTGATCAAGTCTTTTCAAACATTCCACACTACAAAATAATACAAGTATGTATGATTTGTGCTAACTTCGTATCAGGTTAGGAATATTGCAGTCTAAAACGGCACATATGTCAATATAAAAAAATTACCAAATATTTATGGTTGCATGTTACTTACACACACTCAGTCTCCAAAGCAGAAACCTATTAGTAAGTATCCAGTAACAGACGTGTCCGCAACATTTAACTTACTGCGTCGGGAGCTTCTTAATAAATTATTGTGGATAGTAGGTGTTGCCAAAATCCAATTACCACTCTACTTCAATTTAAGGACAGCATAAGTCCATTCCAGATAGTTAATAATAAATAGGTTGGTCTTTTTCACACCTACCATTAGATCTGAGCTGAGGATGTCGTTGTGGCTTATGCAGCCCTTTGAGACACTTGTGATTAAGGGCTGTATAAATAAACTTTGATTGATTGTTCTCTTTGACTTATTTCATTTGATCAAACCTTTACTAACATTCCTCAATACAAAATAACAAAAGTACGTATGATTCCATGCAATAGTGTTTTCTTATATTTTTTTTAAATTTCCTTACTAGTTGAAGTGTAACATTAATAGTTCTAGCTTGTTGTTCTGTTCTACATCTCTACTGAACAATGGCAGCACACTACGAGAAAAAGCCAAGTGTTCCCAAACAGGAGACTTTATAAACGAAAGAGTGTTTTCAAGCGCTGACCTTTCCTTGGCACTCCTGCGAGCCAAAAGCAGCATTTCACTATATTTGTTTACAGAGTAAATGCATGTCATGACTCATGACAAACTCTTTTGCACCCTCACTTTTAATGTGTACCGTGTGGGGAGTTTGTACGCCTCTGGTGAGGTTTTGTTCCGAACGGTCCAATTACATATACATGTACGATTAAGTTTATTACATGCACACATGATCACGTTATGGTTTGATGAATTGTTCTGTACTACTGTGTACAATCCTTTAAATGAAACTAATAAAATGTTTTGTTGCAGTGACTGGGAGTGAATTCAAGCATATTCCAGTCGGTGTAGGACATCGCTTGGATACATTATCTTCTGGTGTTATTGGTATGATATTCATTGTCTTTTTCATTGTAATCCAAGCATTGATATTAACATCACTTGTGTAATTTTCCTTTTAGTTCTCGGTGTTGGGAACGGAAACAAAGTGCTGAATGGCCTCCACAGCCTGCAAGTAACAAGAGTGAGTTTCCTGTGCTGATAAGCAATTGGAACAAAACACATTAATTTATTTCTACTTTGCCGTTTCCAGGATTACACATTGGAGGGCGAGTTTGGCTCCGCTACTGATGACTTCTCCCACACAGGACGTATTGTGGAAAGATCCACCTATGGTATGAATTATTCAAAACTGCAGTGTTTCCCACAAGACTGCCATCTCGTCTCATTTGCCATGATGCATGTGCGTGTCATTTGATAGACACTAGGGCTGTGAATCTTTGGGTGTCCCACGATTCGATTCAATATCGATTCTTGGGGTCACGATTCGATTCGATTTGATTTTTTTTTAATCCAACACGATTCTCGATTCAAAAACGATTTTTTCCCGATTCAAAACAATTCTCTATTCATTCAATACATAGGATTTCAGCAGGATCTACCCCAGTCTGCTGACATGCAAGCAGATTAGTAGATTTTTGTAAAAAGCTTTTATAATTGTAAAGGACAATGTTTTATCAACTGATTGCAATAATGTAAATTAGTTTTAACTATTAAATTAACCACAAATATGACTTATTTTATCTTTGTGAAAATATTGAACACAGTGTGTTGTCAAGATAATGAGATGTGATGCAAGTGTAAGCCACTGTGACACTATTGTTCTTTTTTTTTTTTTATAAATATAAATGTCTAATGATAATGTCAATGAGGGATTTTTAATCACTGCTATGTTGAAATTGTAACTAATACTGATACTGTTGTTGATAATATTCATTTTTGTTTCACTACTTTTGGTTTGTTCTGTGTCGTGTTTGTGTCTCCTCTCAATTGCTCTGTTTATTGCAGTTCTGAGTGTTGCTGGGTCGGGTTTGGTTTTGGAATTGGATTGCATTGTTGTGGTATTGCTGTGTATTGTTTTGTTGGATTGATTACCGTATTTTCCGCACCATAAGCCGCACCTAAAAACCACAATTTTTGTCAAAAGCAGACAGTGCGGCTAATAACCCGGTGCGCCTTATATATGGATTAATATTCATATTTATTTTCATAAGGTTTAGGTCTCGCAACTACGGTAAACAGTCGCCATCTTTTTTCCCCGTAAAAGAGGAAGCGCTTCTTCTTCTACGGTAAGCAACCGCCCCCATAGAGGAGGAAGCGCTTCTTCTTCTACTGTAAGCAACCGCCAAGGTGAGCACCCGCCCCCGTAGAAGAAGAAGCTCGCGGATATTTAATTTCATTTGTTTTTCTGTAAAGACAACAAAATGTCTCCTACTAAGAGACACGCGTACAAGGTTCCACTGACTTTTGATATTCATGTGAACCGCACTGTGGATACAACGGGAGCACGTACGGTGAATATTCGCACCACAGGGAATGAGAAGTCGTCTAGCTTGCCATGCTAACGGCCAGAAACTTCCACCCATGGTGATATTCAAAAGGAAGACCTTGCCAAAAGAGAACTTTCCAGCCGGCGTCATCATAAAAGCTAACTCGAAGGGATGGATGGATGAAGAAAAGATGAGCGAGTGGTTGATAGACGTTTACGCGAAGACACCGGGTGACTTTTTTCACGCAGCGCCGTTCCTGTTGATCTACGACTGCATGCGCGTCCACATCATCGATGGTGTCAAAAAACAAGTGAAGCACACCGAAGAAGAAGAATTCGAGGGATTTGTAGATGAGTAATAACTTCAGAAAGTGAGCTTTAAATGTTTATTTTGTGTGTTGCGTGACACTAACGTATGAGCAACGTAGAGTTATTGATGTTGCTATTGCTCTGCACTATTTTGAGTGTTACTATTTTTGTGATTGCACATTTGCACATTACATTTTGGGAGTGAACAGAGTTGTTAGAACGCTGGTTTGTAATATATTATTAAAGTTTGACTGACCTATCTGACTGTTTTGTTGACATTCCCTTTAGCGTAGCGTAGGTGCGGCTAATAGCACGGGGCGGCTAATAGGTAAACAAAGTTTTGAAATATGCCGTTCATTAAACGTGCGGCTAATAACACGGGGCGCCTTATGGTGCGGAAAATACGGTAACTAAAAAAAGAAGAAAAAAATAGATTTTTAAAAAATGAAAATAGATTCTGAATTGCACAACGTGAGAATCGCGATTCGAATTCGAATCGATTTTTTCCCACACCCTTAATAGACACTGTAGAAGAGACCAAAAAACATGAAAAGTTCAACAAAATGTTAAAGATGCCGTTTGCAACTTTCTCATAGCAACATTTTTCAAAGCAAAAAACATAACATGAACACCACTGGGGAGCTTATGTTACCATTAGTGTTTTAACAAAACACATTTGTTTGACAATTGTCTACATTTTTCACATCAACAAAGTCTAAGTAATGACATTTTTTTCACGGCCCGAATAAACTGATTGATTTTTACGGCGGTCACTCACTTGGTCTCGTCAACACGTGCACACATAAAAAAATGTAGTCCAAGAAAGCAACAAACAATTTGCAGTCATGTTGTTATGATAGATGATACATTCAATAACAGCTAACACTAGCTATCTAAATTTATATCATTAGCTAACAACAGCTAAAGAAAATGCACGTGCATGTGCATATGAAAAGCCGTAAGAGGCAGGGATATACTGTGTAAAATACATTGGAAAGTTGGCTCCCTCTAGGCATCTGTGTACATGTTGATAACGGACCCTTACAAATGAAATTGTATTTTTTTTCAAAGTTGCTGTATGTAGTCTCAAATAACACTATCTAAAGGAGTCTTAAGTTCTCGCGTAATATAGCGACAAAGTTGCCAAGTTTGCGACACTGTTTCTTTTCATTATTGACGTGTTAAAGGGGTCCTATTATGCAAAATCAACTTTTTTTTTTACCTGTTGGCACCTGTTTTTGTGTATTTGGGATTCCCATAAGTCCTGAAAAGACAATCAGAAAGCAGCTTGAAAATGGTGTGTAAACAAAACCTATGCAAACGTTTGACCAAAGGACTACCATTACATGTTATGTAAAAAATACAAAAAATCATATGACACCTTTAAAAAGTGGAGTTAGGAATTCATCTACTGTACAATGTTGTAATCAGAAGCTAAATTCACCAATGTTTATGAGCGAGGGCGAACAGGTAGCCACAAATATATTTATAGCAAATTAATAAAGTATATGGGTGACATTGATGTATTTGAATTCCATACTTAAAGAGGAACTGCACTTTTTTGGCAATTTTGCCTATCGTTCACAATCATTATGAAAGACATGACGGATTTTTTTTTTTAATGCGTTCTAACTTGAAAATAAACGTAAATAAAAGTCTGTTTACAGCGGAGCTAATGGAAAGTCCTCTATTTTGCCCATAAAAAACAATAAAAAAACATTTAAAAACCGCTAACAATACTTGATTTACATTTCTTGACTGTTTGTTGGCTCTCATAAAGTCTGCAGTGAGCAGAAATCAGTGATGAAAAAAAAAAAGAAACGTAATGCGTTTTTGAAATTAATGCGCCACGTATGCTTAAAATTATCAAAATAGGTAAATATTAAATGTTATTATAAATGTGCCCATGACTACATTACATATATACTTACATCATGTATATCAAACCTCAATCGAGGTGTTTGGATGCTTTATAGGCAGAATAGAGCGGCTCCCATTGGCTCCATTGTAAGCGGACATTTGATCGCCTTTATTTAATATTTAGCAAAAAATATATATATATTTATATTTAAAAATAAAACTTTCTCAGGTGATCTGACTGAATAGATGTTGAATGACTCTTCATAATTTACTGTACTACCTTGTTTACTCTTTGCTCAACAGATCATATTACGCAAGATAAGCTGGACAGAGTTTTGGCAATGCTGCAGGGAGCAAATCAGAAGGCTTTGTTAACGTATGAAAATTATATTTTCCCCCCATTTACTCATGTTGAAACGTCATTCAGTCCTCACTAGGTCATATTCCTCCTCTCATAGGTACGCCAATGTAGACATGCGTTCCCAGGAAGCCTACGAGATGGCTGTGCAAGGTTTACTTGGCCCAGAGGGGAAGTCACCGCCCATTTTGACGGGCCTGAGGTGCATTCGCTTCCAGCCTCCAAACTTCACTCTGGGTAAAAAATCTTCATAGATAGATAGTACTTTATTGATTCCTTCAGGAGAGTTCCCTCAGGAAAATTATTATCATCTACTTCAATAGCGGTGTTAGGATCCCATATTTATATTTTTCTGATATCTGCAACTAGGGTTGTACAGTATACCGGTACTAATAAAGTACAGCGGTACTTTGCTGCCTCTGAAAAATACCAGTGCTATATTTTTTTGTTTTATGGACAGTATGGCGCGCCGTCGTCACGACATGCTGGAGCAGAGGTTCATGTTCGGCAACGCACACATACAGAGTACTTACAAGCAGACATGGTGTGAAGACATAAGAGATAGAATGGACGCATTTTGGCTTAAAATAAATGTGAAGCTATAAACATTAAAGCGCCGCTCTACAAGAGGTGGATTGTTTGACATTAAACCTCATGCTGCTGCTAGTAGTGGTCATAAAAAAATATCAAACGACAAAACCAGTGAAAACTATGACCAATTTTTTGTCCATCAGGCAATACCAACAACCAACTAGAAGTCAAGCAGAATATTATTTTATTTTACTTAATTTTGATATTTTGAAGTTGTGCATTAAACTTAAGTTGTTGAGAAATGTGTTTTCCATGTAGCCTATTGCAATTACTCCAAATCATGCATTTAAGTTTGAGTCAAAAAGTATGGTTTTCCATAAAAACCAAACCAATCACCACACTGATAGGGGTGAAAGCGATAAGTTTAGCTGGTGTTTTAAGAAAATGTGCTGCCCGTAAAAATGTGCTACTCAGCAACGCTAAAGGTTTCCTCGGACAAAATACCCATAGCATTTAAGGTAAAAAAAAGTTTGCTATGTCGTGGATATTTTTGACAATATTTTACATACCAGGAAACAAACTAAAACAAAGACGCTATAAACCTGGTTGTTTGTCTATAACAGGGGTTCTCAAACTCAGAAAACCCTTGGCTCTACAAGTACCACCACAATGACCAACATTTAAATTCAGTAGCATAGTAGGCCTAAGTATTAATTAAAAACAAGGCAAAGGTTTTATTTATTAAGTATATTGTAATATTACACACAGTTTCAACAGTAACACTGTGTTTGAATGCAGGAAAATAAAACTTTTACATTACAATATTTAAATAAGTGTTTCTTTGGTGTACCACTTGTGGTACCCGAATCACTGGTTTATACTGTATGGTGACAAAACAAATATTTTAACAAGCTCATATTTGAATATTGATGAAAACTACTAAAGCACTTGTTCCAGGACCTATTTCGGAAGTTTTCAAAAAATCTTATCCAAATCCGTCCATTAGTTATGTTGATATCTATCTGATTACTCAAATGGTTGAATGTTTTTATGAAGCAGCACACTTTTTTGGAACACTGTACCGACCAACAAGAAGTCCCTTTTGTTTTTGTTTTTCAAGAAGTTGGCAACCCGTAGCGGCTAACTTCCATCCGCAGTCGGCAGTGTATAAGCTACTTCTGAATCACTAATCCTCGTCTCCATGGCGACAAATACATTTCTTACAAGTATCATCCCTGCAGGATGAGGACTAGCTACACACTGTAGGAGGCTACAATAGCTCACCGCTAACAAAAAGTGCTCCTGAATGTAAACAAATGGGTGGATCTCTATACTTACATCAACTGTAACGATACCAAGTACAAGAGCCGTATCTAGTCGATACTACAATGATTACATCGATAGTTTTTATTATCACAAAATCCTTTGTCCTTTTTTTTATTTGTTTCTAAAAAAGCATGTCCCTGGGCACAGGAGTACTTTAATTATGCATGGTCCTTTAACTACTTGGTATTGGATTGATACCAAAATGTGTATTATCACCTAAAACTAATGTAAAGTATCCAAACAACAAAAGAATGAGCGCTTATTACATTTTAACAGAAGTGTAGGTAGAACATGTTAAAACAAAAAGTAAGCAGATATTAAAAGTAATTAAACAAGCAGATTAATAATTCATTTGTTGCTGCTTGTCCCTCATAATTTTGACAAAACAATAGAATGGAAAATGACACAATATGCATACGTCAGCAGCCATATTAGGAGCCTTTGTTTGCTTACTTATTACTAAAAGAGTATGTGTTTAGGGTAATGTTCTCTCTTATTTTATGACCATTTTTTTATTTGATTGCAATAAGAAACATATATTTAATGTATGATTTTCTGTTAAATTAAAGCCAATAATATTTGTTTTGTGTTCGCCTTTCTTTGAAAAGTAACACAATACATTTGGTACCGGTACCAAAATATTGGTATGGGGACAACCCTATCGGCAACAAATCAAGTCTTGATCTTTTCAAATATTTTCGTTAAGTGATTTTCAAAAGGTAAACATGCAGTTTAAAACAGCACTTTGGTCAATGCATCACAATAGGAAGGTGGACGATACTGAATCAATAGACCCATGTCCAAATATCAGTTATTTATGTATTTTAATTACAGACTGTCAGAAAAAGCAGATCTAGCTTGGAGACACACACACACACACACACACACACACACACACACACACACACACACACACACACACACACACACACACACACACACACACACACACACACACACACACACACACACACACACACACACACACACACACACACACACACACACACACACACACACACACACAAACAAACACACACACACACACACACACAAAGAATCCAGCTTGTATAAACAAGTTATCAAATAATAGTTACATATTACTTACACATACAAAGTCTCCAAGGCAGAAAGAATGGTGTCAGAATGTATTCAATAACAAATGTGTCATGAGCTCAAATTATTGGTGTTGCCAAAAAAAAAAACTACTTCAAAAGCATTAATGTGTCATGTGTTTTTCATAACTACAATTGTTCTTGGACTCATTTCACTTGATCAAAACTTTTCTAACATTCCAAACTACAAAATTATAAAAATGATGTACTATAGTTGGTGCTGCTAGGTTATCCAAAGTGAAAAAGTTGTACCAAGATACCCCTACTTTTGGACAAGGTTTTTACTCACCAAATTTTTTTATTTTCTTAGAGGTGCAATGCCTAAACGAAACGCAGAAATACCTCCGCAAAGTGGTGCACGAGATCGGACTGGAGTTGCGCAGCACGGCCTTCTGCAAGGGAGTTCGCCGTACGAGAGATGGCACTTTCACCCTGCAGGACGCTCTTACCCGCGACCGCTGGAAGCCCGCTGATGTCTTAAGCGCCATCCGACAGTACCACGCTGGTCACAGACAAAGGAAACAAGAGTACAAAGCCCAGGAGCAACAAGACGCTACCACCAGAGAAGAACTGCATTCTAAATGAAGCTTCTCTAAAGACGAAGGTATGCTGAAAAGCGGATGTGACAATCCCGGGATTGGAACTTAAGGAGTACTTTTCGATATTGTTGTTCTGTTGGAGGCCTGATGATGCCATCGCAGGACTAGTTGCTCTAAGGGAGGACACCGTTGGCTTTGTCTGTTTTGGAAGTACGACCACAAGGACACACATCAAATAGAAGAACAAGAGACAGTTTGTAGTTTATTAAGCAGTTACACATTTAGTTTGCAACACAAAGAAGGTACAATTTACACCAGGGTTTTATTGCCATGAATTATTCAGTGACCTGCATCTGTAATATAGCCGCCACTAGGTGCTTTGTTTTATCACTCTATTTCAAAATATATTTATCTAAAAAATCATATGTTTCGCATGACACTACTGTCTATATTAGTCAAAAATATTTATATTGAGCACATTTTAGTCTCTAGGAATTCATGCAAACTCCACCAATTCTGCGTAGTATGTGCAACCTAGCAACTTTCCTCCACATTTTTCCAAATCAGCGCAATTTTTGCCAATCAAATGTCTTAGCGGCGCTCAAACGCGCACGTCAACTGTCTAGTCAAAACTTATGTTTGTTTCTTGTGTTGAAGAAATTGTCGATCCAGGGTAAGCCAAGAGACAGCATTTACATTTGTTAGAGATGTTGAAGTGTGATATCTCATTGGCTCTCATTTACCATGAACATTCAGTGCTATAGATTGGTCTCAACGTGCGGAGTAAGTGTTGGACCATAAACACATTTTTAAGATGGACAAACACCTAAAGCTGAACAAAAAATAAAATTGACAGAACAAGTGTAAGTTGCAGACACGACACAAAGGAAGCCTTTGGTGGTGTTTCTATCTGTAATTATAAATAATGAAAACAGTATGGTAATTTGACAATGAGTTCTGAGTATGTTTTTACTACCACTGGATGTTTACTTTTAGGTCTGTGCTGTAATAAAATGAGGAAAACATCAATACCGTATTTGTTTACAATTTTTGTTGTAACCATAACCTCAAAAACACAAGATTGTAAGGAACACTTAAAAACAGTAATAGTACATTCCTAAAATCACAAGTTGATTCAATGTTATTAAAAAAAAAATGCCACAAAAGATTGCAACTTTTGAGAAAGCTGCCACATCAAAATAGCCAAATGTTACCTGTTTTTGGTCTAAATTGAGCATTCAGCATAACAATGGCTAAATTAACTAAAACAATTTTTATGCTGTGCAATATATTACAATACCTATCATCATTGAACAATTTACTGTATTTTAACAGGTTTGTGGTTGTGGCTCGGTTAGTAGCGCGGCCGTGCCAGCAACTAAAGGGTTACAGATTCGATCCCCGCTTTCGCCATCCTAGTCCCTGTTGTTGTGTTTTTGGGCAAAACACTTTACCCACTTGCTCCCAGTGCCACCCGCACTGGTTTAACTGTAGATAATGGGTTTCACTATGTAAAGCGCTTTGAGTTTCTAGAGAAAAGCGCTATATAAATATTAT
Source organism: Entelurus aequoreus (assembly GCF_033978785.1). NCBI lineage: Eukaryota > Metazoa > Chordata > Actinopteri > Syngnathiformes > Syngnathidae > Entelurus > Entelurus aequoreus. The sequence continues at coordinate 43,106,270 of NC_084731.1, read as the reverse complement.
TCACTTCACAATAATTCACTTTAAAAATATTTTATGAGTATTACTGTACAATGTCATACATATTACAGTATGTATTTTATATCCACTATTGGGTAAAACAAGTGTAAATGTGACTATATGTGTGTTACTTCATGTCGAGAGGACTAATAGACGTTTTATGCTCTATGAAAATATTAAATAAATACGATTTTTTTACATCGCAGAAATTCACATATACAGTAAAGGCCAAAAGTTTGGACACACCTTCTCATTCAATGGGTTTTCTTTATTTTCATGACTATTGTCACTAAACGCATCAAAACTATGAATGAACACATGTGGAGTTATGTACTTAACAAAAAAAGGTGGAATAACTGAAAACATGTTTTATATTCCAGTTTCTTTAAAATAGCCACCCTTTGCTCTGATTACTGTTTTGCACACTCTTGGCATTCTCTCGATGAGCTTCAAGAGGTAGTCACCTGAAAGGGTTTTCACTTCACAGGTGTCATAGTTGTGATGCCTTCAGTGACAATCTACAATGTAAATAGTCATGAAAATAAAGAAAAAGTGTTGAAATGAGGTGTGTCCAAACTTTTGGCCTGTATTGTAGGTCTGGAATTAATAGCGATAAACGAAAGACGACTTCATATGCACACACAGTAGAATATTGTACAAATACGTTATGGCCACAACAATGCAAAGAACCGTTGACAATACCCAGGTTTTTAACTTTACGTACGAGGGCTCTAAAACAACTTAAACCTAGAAAGCCAGCTGGCTCAGATAAGTTGGAGCCGCTCTTCCTAAAGTTGGCAGCTGAAATTATAACTGGACCACTGACTCACATTTTTTTTCATTTAAAAAAAAATATTTTTATTGAATTTTACAGTTAAAATCACATTTAACATTCATACTTTGCTCACTCAAAGCCTTCATACAATCACACATCCACTCATACACACTCACATGCACACTTGAGGAGAGAGGTGCACTTAAACTTGAACAACTTAAGGTTTACAGTATAAACATTATTAGAAAAGATACCCAGATATTGTATATATATATCCATCCATCCCGCTCCGGCTCAGGATCAGCAGGCTATCCAGACCATAGCAAGATGGATGAACATTCCTCGGCATCAAGGATCCTCAGGAAGTGATCCCAAGATCACCTCTCGAGGACCTCTGCACCGTTCACACTTAAAAAAGAAAAGGAAAGTCACAGAAGTTGATCAGATGCAAAACAATACAAAATAAAAAGTCACAAAAAAAATCAAAATAAATAAGCAAGTAAACCGTGGCAAAGCCATATCAGAAGTAACAAAAAAACAAAAAAGACAATAATAGTGTAGGATCAATACAGAAAATAATAAAGATAATAAAAAAGGAATACAACTACAAAAAAGATGGCAGTTTTTTTTCTTCTTTTTTTTTCCTTAAATGTCTAAATTATGATTCAATATATGTCAGTAAAGGTTTCCAGGTTAGTTCCCATTTATTCATACTTGCAGAGTTTATAAATCTTATTTTTTCAAGAGTCATTACATTCACAAGTTCATTTAGCCAGTTCCTGAAGTTGGGTGCAGATGGGCTTTTCCAGTCTTTGAGAATGAGTCTTTTGGCCAAGACCGTCCCAAGCAGCAACACGGCTGTAATATATTTTGGAAGTTTTTGTGTTTCTGAAGACCACCCAAACAAGATTATATCCCTGTCAGGGACACGTTTTCTCTGATATACCCCCCGAGTAAAAAAAGAAAATGCTGGACCAAAATGATTGAATAATTGGACATTCCCAAAACCAATGAGACAATGATCCTTCAGCAGATTTACATTTATCACAAAGTGGAGATGTATCAGGATAAAATTTGTGAAATAAGACTTTGGAGTAGTAAAAACGATGAATCACTTTGAACTGTATGAGCCTAAATCTGCTGTTAATTGAGCAATTGTGAATTTGAGAGAGTGTCCGTTCCCATTGCTGTTTGGGTATTGTTATTCTTAGTTCCTGTTCTCATGCTCTTATAACACCGTCTGCTAATGTCATGGGCATAATGAAGCAGCTGGCAGATTTAGCGATAAGCTTTTTATTTGTGGGTGATAAATTTAGTAATTCTAAGAGAGGGTGTTTTTCATTTACCAGCTGAGACTTTGAAATGTTTTCTTTAATACATTTTTTTGCCTGCAAATAGCAAAACCAACTGAATTGGGACAAATTGAATTTGATTCGCAATTGCTCAAATGACGCAAAACTGTCCTCGACATACATGTCTTTTATGCATTTAATTCCATTTAAGTACCAGTTTAAAAAATTCTGTCTGTTATCGATGGAATAAATGCATGATTGTGAGACATTGGTGAATACATAGTTACATTGGAAATATTCAAATGTTTTTTAATTTGAGAAAGAATTTTGATAGAATTTCTTACTGACTCACATTTTTAACCTTACTCTAATTTCAAAATGAAATCCCCTTGGATTGGAAATCTGCCCTTGTAATCCCCCTATTAAAAGGAGGTGACCCTAGTAATCTAAATAATTACAGACCGATCTCTAAACTCTCTGTTCTGGCAAAAGTGCTTGAATCCCTTATCAGTGAACAGATAAAAGATTTTTTGGACAGCAACTTTATTCTGTCACCATTTCAGTCAGGTTTTCGCAAAAATCACAGTACTGTTACTGCTGCTATGAAGTTTATAAATGATGTAACTGAAGCTCTTGACAAGAAGCAGTGCTGTCTGCCCCTCTTTATTGACTTTTCAAAGGCATTTGATACTGTTGATCATGTCATTTTAATTAAACGTCTTTCAGCTATTGGTTTTTCTCAGCAAGCAGTTGGATGGTTTTCAAATTACCTCACAAGTAGAACTCAGGCTGTTCAGATAGAAGGTTCCTCCTCGAACAGTACTGCAAGTGAAAAAGGGTGTCCCTCAAGGTTCTGTGTTGGGCCCATTATTATTCACTATTTACATAAATAATCTTGGACAGAATATTCCGAACTCAACCTTCCATTTCTACGCTGATGGTCATATACTTGGTCATATACTTGGTCATATACTGCACAGCACCCACTCCTGCTGAGGCCTTTAAATATCTACAACATGCATTTGACAGAGTACAAGAACAACTTTGCTATCTTCAACTGGTTTTAAATGCAGAGAAAACAAAGTGTATGTTCTTTACCACATCAAAAACTGTAAGATCAGCACTGTGGGAGAACATTTTAACAAGAAATGGGCAACAAATTGTGTTAGTATCTTCTTTTAAATATTTAGGATTTTTAATTGATGACCACTTGAGTTTTAAGGAGCACATTCAATATATTGTAAAAAAAACAAAAAACAGAAACTTTTACTGGGATTTTATTATAGAAACAAGTCTTGCTTTTCTTTTACTGTGAAACAGAAATTGGTGGAAACAACCTTTTTACCTGTTATTGGCTATGGAGATGTTTTGTACATGAATGCTACTGCTGGTTGTCTCCACAAGCTGGATAGTGTGTACCACGGTGCACTGAGATTCATCACCAACTGCGCTCCCCTTACTCACCATTGTGTGTTATACTCAATGGTTACTTGGACGTCTTTATGTGCTCGACGCCTCAATCATTGGTATGTGTTCATCCACAAAACTATTCTGGGTATCACCCCATCTTATCTGTCTTGTATTTTAACAAAGAAACACGGAAGTCACAATCTTGGTTCAATGGATGTTCTGCAATTTGTCGTCCCCAAAGTAAGAACTGAACTGGGCAAGAAAGCATTTAGGTTTTCAGCACCGAAGGCTTGGAATAACCTACAATCAAATCTTCAACTTCAAACCAAAGGATTGCAGTCTACCTTGTCTGTATGCACATGTATTATGTGAGCAAGTTGTAATGTTGTAAATTTGATGTTTTATGTGTTGTTTACTGTTTTTAATGTAAACTTGCTGATGCCCTCTTTGCCAGGTCTCCCTTGGAAAAGAGATTTTTGATCACAATGGGATTTTACCTGGTTAAATAAAATCTAAATAAAAAAAATAAATACATGTGTACATCTGCAGATGTTATACAGTATGTATGGTAATATGAGGTCTACTTTCACAAGTGTTTTCCCACAGGATGAGAATTTCTGTTGCAGAATAAATGTATAGAAAACAAAATGGGCGGGAGAAAGTAATCTTATTCACCAGGTGGAGCAACTGCACATTAACATTTTAGCCTACAGTAGAAAGGAGCCAAAAAGATGTCGGGTGGGATATTATTGTCGTCACCAAGGAGCATGCGATTCTGATAAGCGCAAAGCAGCGCAAGCGTACCTAAAGCTGCAGCCAGTTAAATGGCTGAAATGCACCTTTACAAAGCAAACCAACCACGAGATGTACCACATTGCACCACTTCACGCGTTCAGCAACATCCTGATGTTTTCTTTGCGGGCTCTTTGTGTAACACCACGCTTTCCTCTTGTCCACCAACCGTCTGACTCAACAACCTGACGACAAGAAGTCACACTTGAATATTAAAGACATACTGTATGTCTCACACACACGCACACACACAGAGGCGGTGTATTACCTGGCAACTGCCTCCAGAGACTGAATCACGTTGTCACCAGTGACCGCGCTGCACTCCATGAAATCTGCATTGAACTCCTAGCAAAGCCAAAGTTACCACTAAACAAAGTATTTTCTGCTTTTCCCAGAGCCATTACCTTTGCAACATTCTGCCCATCTTCGGTTTTAACGCAGCGTCGCACGTTGTCGCTTTTATTTCCGAGAAGTAAAATGGGAATGTTCTTTTCCACAGCCCCTTCCTACAGACAAACGGAACACAAGAAGGATCTTTACTTGGATTGGGAGGCATGTTTTCTGCTCATTTTATTTCATTTGGTATCATTTTATTTCATGTGGACTTCTTCAACTCGGCGTTTTTCATACTTTACAGGCCAACTTGCTTCAGACACACAGCACAGTATGCCCGTTACTTACTGTACACTTCTCTGCTTTGGAGGCTTTCAGAAGCCTCTAAAGCAGACCTGCGCAAATTAAGGCCTGTTAATCTTTTCAATCTGGCCCGCCGGACATTCCCAAATATTTTTTTTTCGATTTTTAAGTTGGAAAATGTAGCTTCCACTATGATGTGCAGTGATGTTTTCAAATGACTGTAAGTCTTGAACTATACACAGTATTTCAATGGTGGGAATCTGCGCTTTTGCATGATATACTAGTTACTATGGTAATCTAATTAGTTACTATGATAATCTAATTAGTTACTATGGTAGTCTAAGTCACATCAGCTCAAACGAGGCACCAAGCAGTGTGGGTGGGGAGCGTTTCCACAGAGTGTTTCCAGAGCGGCCACCCTGAAATGCGGGTCAGGTACCGACGCGGAAGAATATTTTTACTACGGAGTTCTAAAGCTTAGTGATACATCAGATAGTAGGTGTTTTTTTTTTTTTTTACCTTTCGCATTCATATTTCGCTGTTTGTTGCATTTTTTTGCATTTCGCTTGATTGTAAAATATGTCGATGGAGAGGGGGTGTGACGTTCATATGTTGTTAAATATTCAGAGTTTTATCGGTCATGGTTAATATTGTAAATCCCACATTCTTTATTTTCATATACATTCTGGGTGTCTCATTCAGTAAAAAAATTTAAAATTCCATTCGTTTTTTAAGGCAGTCTGTCTTAACGTTTTTAGCATTCAATCAGACATTGTGAGGTTTTGTATTAGTGTTCATTCATTTCATTTTTTCCTCTTATTTCAGGCAATGACATCAACAACAAAAAAGTATATGGTAGACAACACGTAATGATATAAATTAATATAATACAAAAGGTAATGTACAGTATGTAAGCATGAAGCATGTTTGTCCAGTTTTGCCTGAAAGGGAGTGGGAAGAAGATAACTTTATTTAATTCCACCCACAGTTCTCAATTCAGTGATTAATATATTGAGTTTCACTGTTACTTTGTTTAAAGATTATACAAATGTTGTATCATGGTGGCATTACCACAGGTAACAATAATTATTACAATGTAGCAATAATTTGTATCAACAATGTAGGAAGAATGAATATACCAACAATGGTAATAGACAACATAGCAATAATGGTAATAGACAACATAGCAATAATGGTAATAGACAACATAGCAATAATGGTAAGGAAACATTGAGCACATGTTAACACTTTGAGACAGAGTACAACAGCAGGTCAAATTAAAGACCCTCATCTCTATATTTGAACCAGACCCCATGTTTGTATAATAGTTTAAATCGATTAATAGTTTGGCATTGCTTGTGTTGTAAGTCCAGTTTGTTCCATAGTTTTACTCCGCATGCAGACACACAAAAACGTTTACGAGTGGTTTGAGCTCTCGGCAATGAGAAATATCCAAAGCCTCTCAAGTTATGAGCCTGCACTCATCTTATAAAAAAAACGTTGTAGATTAGGCAGCAATAATTTGTTAAATGCTTTATATAAGATTATTGATGTATTATATTTAACAAGATCCTCAAATTTGAGCAACTTTCCTAAAAATCCGACACCAGACACATGTTTTTCTTTAAATTATTACTGCTTTCACCGTATATGTCCATGTTGAGTTTAATATTTAAAAGTGCTGACTGCTGCCTATTTCCCAAATGTAAAGAAGCCTTTAAAAAAATATCCAGACAGTGATTCAGATCACCCCCAAAATGTTATCAGGTATCAGAGAATTGATTTAAAAATGTTGCTGTTTGCTTTTAAAGCTTTGCATGGACTGGCACCTCATTATATCTCGAACCTCATCCAAATTTACACTCCTGCGCGCGTTCTGAGGTCCGAGAGCCAGCTCCAACTCGTGGTGCCCAAGACGAGACTTAAAACCAGGGAAGACAGGGCCTTCTCTGTGGTCGGCCCTAAGCTCTGGAACACTCTGCCCCTCCATGTTGGAACTGCTCCCACAGTGGAGTGTTTTAAGTCTCTTCTTAAGACCCACTTTTATTCTCTGTCTTTTAACACTGCGTGTGTTTTTACATTTTTATTTCTATTTAATGTTGTAATTGGTTTTACCCTTTAAAATCGTTTTAATGATATTTATTTTTATATTGGTTTTATATTTATTTATTTTGTTTTTATTCAGTCATTGGTGGAGCTAAGGATAATATTTGAATCTTGTTTTTAATATTTTTGTGCAGCCCTTTGGAAACATTTTTGTTGTTTAAATGTGCTATATAAATTAAGTGGATTGGATTGGATAGGTGTTATCCCATTTCTGACATTTCCTCAGTATTTCATCAAAATCTGTTCTCAGCGATTTGTCTTTGTGGGTGGAGGCGGGGGCGCTAGCATTTTACACACACAGAAGTTATGCCTTGTAACGACTCTCTTCCAGATCGTGAAACCAATGCCTGCAAGTCAGCCATTTCAGATTGTGGAGGGCTTTATCATTTTGTAATTTTTTTCCCCCCACAACTTCTATTACTTTTTCTTTCTGTGTAATGCATCCCCCTGGGTCTGAAATAAATAGTAAGGTAACACAGTAGAAATGATGCGGATCACCCCCATAATCCAATCACTTGTTCCTTATCCCGTTTCCTTAAAGTTTCGTCAAAATCCGCCCATACCTTTTTGAGATGTTGCTACTTAACATAAAAACTAGCCCCCTGGAGGCGGTAATAAGTGAGCAAACACTAACCTGAATGCAGCTTGCCCAGAAGTGAACTGAGGTGAAGCTTTGCCAGGAAGTGATGTCGTACATCAGGAGAAATGCATGCGCTTTATGAAAGAGCTGCTTGGTGACACTGTGAAACCTTACAAATGAAAAATGAATGAATGTAAAAAGGTTAGGTTACATTAAAGTATGAACATGTGTTATGACAGGGGTGTCAAACTCATTTTAGCTCAGGGACCGTTTGGAGGAAAATCTATTCCCACGTGGGCCGGACGGGGAACATCATGTCATAATGACTTAAAAATATAACTACGACAACTTCAGTTTGTTTTACTTTGGCCCAAAATAGAGCAGGCACATTCTGAAAATGTAAATATCACAAATAAAGTTAAAGTTAAAGTACCAATGATTGTCACACACACTAGGTGTGGCGAAATTGTTCTCTGCATTTGACCCATCACCCTTGATCACCCCCTGGGAGGTGAGGGGAGCAGGGAGCAGCAGCGGTGGCCGCCCCCGGAAATCATTTTTGGTGATTTAACCCCCAATTAAATAATCCTCTTGACAAAACACTTCAAGTTAGTTGAACATTCTGAGGAAAAAATTGGTGCGGTTTCAAAAACACCATGAAGAACACAATGAACTTAGACTTCATCTCAGTGTTTCTACGAAGCAATTCAACTTTAAGTCACAGCCCATCTAGGATTGAACAAAAACAAAATAAAGCATAAATAAAAACGCTTCTATGTATCAACTACCTCATTTGTCATTTGCACTGTTCAATTTCTTTAATTTTTGGGGGGACGGTGTGGCGCGGTGGGTAGAGTTGGGAAATTGTGTTAGATGTAAATATAAATGGAATACAATGATTTGCAAATCCTTTTCAACCCATATTCAATTGAATGCACTACAAATACAAGATATTTGATGTTCAAACTCATAAACTTTATTTATTTTTTGCAAATAATAACTTAGAATTTCATGGCTGCAACACGTGCAAAAGTAGTTGGGAAAGGGCATGTTCACCACTGTGTTACATGGCTTTTCCTTTTAACAACACTCAGTAAACGTTTGGGAACTGAGGAGACACATTTTTTAAGCTTCTCAGGTGGAATTATTTCCCATTCTTGCTTGATGTACAGCTTAAGTTGTTCAACGGTCTCTGTTATGGTATTTTAGGCTTCATAATGTGCCACACATTTTCAATGGGAGACAGGTCTGGACTACAGGCAGGCCAGTCTAGTACCCGCACTCTTTTACTATGAAGCCACGTTGATGTAACACGTAGCTTGGCATTGTCTTGCTGAAATAAGCAGGGGCGTCCATGGTAACGTTGCTTGGATGGCAACATATGTTGCTCCAAAACCTGTATGTACCTTTCAGCATTAATGGCGCCTTCACATATGTGTAAGTTACCCATGTCTTGGGCACTAATACAACCCCATACCATCACAGATGCCTGCTTTTCAACTTTGCGCCTATAACAATCCGGATAATTATTTTCCTCTTTGGTCCGGAGGACACGACGTCCACAGTTTCCAAAAACAATTTGAAATGTGGACTCGTCAGACCACAGAACACTTTTCCACTTTGTATCAGTCCATCTTAGATGAGCTCAGGCCCAGCGAAGCCGACGGCGTTTCTGGGTGTTGTTGATAAACGGTTTTCGCCTTGCATAGGAGAGTTTTAACTTGCACTTACAGATGTAGCGACAAACTGTAGTTACTGACAGTGGGTTTCTGAAGTGTTCCTGAGCCCATGTGGTGATATCCTTTACACACTGATGTCGCTTGTTGATGCAGTACAGCCTGAGGGATCGAAAGTCACAGGCTTAGCTGCTTACGTGCAGTGATTTCTCCAGATTTTTTGAACCCTTTGATGATATTAAGGACCGTAGATGGTGAAATCCCTAAATTCCTTGCAATAGCTGGTTGAGAAAGGTTTTTCTTAAACTGTTCAACAATTTGCTCACGCATTTTTTGACAAAATGGTGACCCTCGCCTAGGGATGATGTTTGATAAGAAATTATCGAGTTCGAGCCTATTATCGAATCCTCTTATCGAACCGATTCCTTATCGATTCTCTTATCGAGTCCAGATAGGTTGTTGTATACGGAAAAACACACACAATATTTGGTTTAACAAAACCTCACTTTTATTATATAAGAAACAAATAAAATGTAATAAATAAATAAATATTGACTGTTACCCCCCTAAAAAAAAAAAAAAAATATTAACTGTTGTTACCCAAAGTATATTAAGTGCCCTAAAAAAATAAAATAAAAAAAATAAATATTGACTGTTGTTACCCAAAGTATATTAAGTGCCCCTTTGAGACACTTGTGATTTAGGGCTATATAAATAAACATGGATTGATTGATTGATTGAAGTGGGATTTTTCAGAAAAACAAATATATACAGTAACACAAAAACAACCTGTCTCTGTGATCACTATAGGTGTATAAATAATAATATAGTGTTAAATAAAATCAGTCCCTTGGGCACAAAACTGAAAATAATACAGCTCTCCAAAAAGTGCACTTCTGCTGCTATTTGACATAACTGTTTGTTATGATGCTTTGACATTTTTGCACTTTATTTCTTTATTGAAAGAAAAATATATATGAAGAGAAAAGTTGTTTGCAAATGTGGTTACAATGCTAAAAAATGAAAAGTTAAAGCTAAAAAAAGAAATACACTTTATTGAGTTAACATTATTTATTTATAGGGGGAAACATGTGATGTTATGAGCTAGGGAAAATAACAACTACACTACCCAGCATGCAACGGGAGTGACAAGCATGCGAGGTAGCCCCGAAAAGTGTTGTTGCATGTCGCCACCCGGCAGCTAAGAATGAGGTTTTGAGCATGCTGTGAAAGTAAACGTCAAGAACTCAGCCAACACGCCTCGTCTGCATTATTTATAATTATACAGACAACACATATACAGTGTGATTTTGTTTTGTTTACAAGGAAAGAAAAACAAAAGTTAAAAAAGGGAGATGTCATATATGTTGAATATATATGTATGTGCTGCGGTTGCTTAAAGAATGTTGCGACAGCTGCCGTAAAGGAGGTGCGTTGCTAGCCTTGTTGCTATGTTTCCGGTTGGTCGTAAAAGTGTTCGTCATGTGTTTGTACCCTGCTCAAATCTCTCAGTAAAGTTATTCATTGGATTATACCTTTTGTTTTGAACTTTATTACACCTTGGAGCGCGTTTTCCGGTCCATTGTTTTCCTGCTTTCGTTATCTGCGCCTAATGACTTAACTACGTGACGTCATTTCTTGTGATGTCCCACGGAGCATTTCTGGTCGGGACGGGATTGGTCCCAGGGATTCGAATAAAGAACCAACTCTTTTTCTTTACTATAGTGGTCTCGATAACGGGTACCGGTCCTCAAAAAGGGATTTGAGTCCGAGGACTCTGTTCTTTTCTTATCGAACAACCGGGAAAACCGGTTTCGAGTATCATCCCTACCCTCGCCCCCTCCTTGTTTGTGAATGACTGAGCATTTCATGGAATCTACTTTTATACCCAATCATGGCACCCACCTGTTCCCAATTTTCCTGTTCACCTGTGGGATGTTCCAAATAAGTGTTTGATGAGCATTCCTCAACTTTATCAGTATTTATTACCAACTTTCCCAACTTCCTTGTCACGTGTTGCTGGCATCAAATTCTAAAGTTAATGATTATTTGCACAAAAAAAAAGTTAATCAGTTTGAACATCAAATATGTTGTCTTTGTAGCATATTCAACTGAATATTGGTTGAAAATGATTTGCAAATCATTGTATTCCGTTTATATTTACATCTAACACAATTTCCCAACTCATATGGAAATGGAGTTTGTAATCTGCTGTATCTGCTTGGATCCCTTATTATGAACACCTTAAAGTGTAGAGGTTGCTGTGCATTAGTGTAAAAAATTCACTTACAAATTGATGGCAGCAACACATTGCAAAAAAGTTGGCACAGGGGCATTTTTACCACTGTGTTACATGGCCTTTCCTTTAACAACACTCAGTAAACGTCTAGGAACTGAGACGACCAAATTTTTTTGAAGCTTTTCAGGTGGAATTCTTTCCCATTCTTGCTTGATGTACAGCTTAACTTGTGGTATTTTCGGCTTCATAATGCGCCACACATTTTCAATGGGAGACAGATCTGGACTACAGGCAGACCAAACTAGTACCCGCACTCTTTTACTACGAAGCCACGCTGTTATAACAAATCATTGTATTCCGTTTATATTTACATCTAACACAATTTCCCAACTCATATGGAAATGGAGTTTGTAATCTGCTGTATCTGCTTGGATCCCTTATTATGAACACCTTAAAGTGTAGAGGTTGCTGTGCATTAGTGTAAAAAATTCACTTACAAATTGATGGCAACAACACATTGCAAAAAAGTTGGCACAGGGGCATTTTTACCACTGTGTTACATGGCCTTTCCTTTAACAACACTCAGTAAACGTCTAGGAACTGAGACGACCAAATTTTTTTGAAGCTTTTCAGGTGGAATTCTTTCCCATTCTTGCTTGATGTACAGCTTAACTTGTGGTATTTTCGGCTTCATAATGCGCCACACATTTTCAATGGGAGACAGATCTGGACTACAGGCAGACCAAACTAGTACCCGCACTCTTTTACTACGAAGCCACGCTGTTGTAACACATGCAGAATGTGGCTTGGCATTGTCTTGCTGAAATAAGCACGTTGAAAAGGACGTTGCTTGGATGGCAACATATGCTGCTCCAAAACCTGTATGTACCTTTCAGCATTAATGATGCCTTTACAGATGTATAAGTTACCTTGGGCACTAATACACCCCCATACCATCACAGATGCTGGCTTTTGAACTTTGCGCCGGATGGTTCTTTCAAATGCACGAGAGTGTGGAATCTTCCATCTCTCCCTAGCATGGCCCAAAACCGGTCAATCCTTGCTTCCTGGGGAAGATCTTCCCTGGCAAGCAATTAGTACTCCAGTACTTGTACCCGGAGGCTGGTAAGGTCCAATCGCAGCTGCGGCAGCCTTTTTTTTTTTTGGGGCGTGGCCTCCAGCTCCGGCTGAATACCGGGAGTTTGTCGGGAGAAAATCTCTGTCGGGAGGTTGTCGGGAGAGGCGCTGAATATCGGGATTCTCCCGCTAAAAACGGGAGGGTTGGCAAGTAGGACTTACAGATGTAGCGACAAACTGTAGTTACTGACAGTGGTTTTCTGAAGTGTTCCTGAGCCCATATGGTGATATCCTTTACACACTGATGTCGCTTTTTGATGCAGTACCGCCTGAGGGATCAAAGGTTACGGGCATTCAATGTTGGTTTTCGGCCTTGCCGCTTACGTGCAGTGTTTTCTACAGATTCTCTGAACCTTTTGATGATATTACGGACCGTTGATGGTGAAATCCCTAAATTCCTTGCAATAGCTCGTTGAGAAATGTTGTTCTTAACTGTTGGACAATTTAATTTGCTCACGCATTTGTTCACAAAGTTGTTTACCCTCGCCCCATCCTTGTTTGTGAATGACTGAGCCTTTCATGGAACCTGCTTTTATACCCAATCATGGCACCCATCTGTTCCCAATTAGCCTGTTGACCTGTGAGATGTTCCAAATAAGTATTTGACGAGCATTCCTCAACTTTCTCAATCTTTTTTGCTACATGTGCCAGCTTTTTGGAAACATATTGCAGGCAAAAATTCCAAATGAGCTAATATTTGCAAAAATCACAAGTTCGAAAGTTAAGTATCTTCTCTTTGCAGTGTATTCAATTGAATATAGGTTGAAAAGGATTAGCAAATTATTGTCCTCTGTTTTTATTTACGATTTACACAATGTGCCAACCCCAATATATACCGCGACCCCAAAGGGAATAAGCGGTAGAAAATGGATGGATGGATGTGCCAACTTCACTGGTTTTGGTTTTGTAGATAATTTAGATACTGTGATATTTCATAAAAAAACGTGATTTTTAGGGTGCGTCTGACTGGTAGGAGACCACGGGGGAAGACCCAGGACACGTTGGAGAGACTATGTCTCCCAGCTACTCTGGGAACGCCTCGGGCTCCCCCGGGAAGAGCTGGACGAAGTAACTGGGGAGAGGGAAGACTGGGCTTCTCTACTTAGGCTGCTGCCCCTGCGACCCGACTTCGGATACACAATACAGTAGAAGATGAATGGATGGAAGTTAAAAACATTGTATTTTCACAAACTATATTTTTAAACACGAAAAAATTCAGTTCACAAAATTCAAACGCTAAAAATTTGGTTACATAAATTCAGTGTAAAAAAAAACAACTTTCATAATAAAGACACAAATTAACCACCACAATAGATTGTAAACTATTTTCTGTAGTGCAGATATATTTTGATCTCACCTTTCTTGACCTGCTGTATCCCATAACTGGAGCACCACAAGTTTCCCCTCCACGACCACAGTCCACATACATGTATCCAGACCTTCCAAACACACAAATGACATAGTTCTAAGTGTTTTTGTACTGTGTATTTATGATAAAATTGTTAAAATGTTCAAAGCCCTTACCCACAGAAGCAGGCATATCCGGATAAAACTTGCCATTCTGAGCTCGTCTCATGAAGGAGGTCTTGCCCACGCAGCTGTCTCCAATCATGACAACGTTGTAGGCTTGTGCTCTCACGTCAAAGTGACCTGCAGAAACCAAGAATGGAATTTTAAAAATGTTAACATAACTGTATAAGTAATAACATATTGTTCAAAGAACAGTTCTCTCACAGCGGTATTAGCTTTGGATAGGCAACATTGGTAATAAATTCCTCTTCTACTGGACTTTCACAATGTTATGTCAGACCCACTCGACATCCATTGCTTTCGGTCTCCCCTAGAGGGGGGGGGGGGTTACCCACATATGCGGTCCTCTCCAAGGTTTCTCATAGTCATTCACCGACGTCCCACTGGGGTGAGTTTTTCCTTGCCCGTATGTGGGCTCTGTACCGAGGATGTCGTTGTGGCTTGTACAGCCCTTTGAGACACTTGTGATTTAGGGCTATATAAATAAACATTGATTGATTGATTCTACTGGATTTAATTAGATGACTTTGCTATTTCCAATATCACAACCATATTCTGTTTACCTGAAGAAATATTCTTCTGGGTATCTTGACCTAGGAGGACTTGATTATAGTGGTCATGAGATGAAGTCACTTCCTGAGAGGTCTTGCTCCTGTATAAAAGCACAAACACAAAACATTCCAGTGTACGAGCAAGATTACACAATAGTGAAAATGAATTGTGCAGCTGTAACCTTGTGTGTGTGTACAGTGTGTATGCATGCAGGACACTGACCTGGCAGACTTTGAGGTAATGATGTCGGATGATGGCTTGATGTCACTTTCTTGATTCTGAAGAAGCACAATGTTTTATTTGCAGCATTTATTTAATAAATGTGACTTTGTAGGGAGGGGAAAATACAAATATATGTTGTACATTTATATTATAAAATAAACTATTGTTGTATTGTATGTCCATTAGGGCCGCACGATTTTGAGGAAAAAAAACGAATTGCAATTTTTTCTCCAAAATTGCTATTCGATTTGCAATTTTATATTTTGTACATAAAAATGCATAAAACTGCAAAACTAACGAGTGATGGAAGACAAGTTACTTTTAGACTGTCAACATATACTTGTCTCCAGGTACAACACATTAGAACAATATGCAATAATTTACTTTCAAAAATATTTGTCTATATGCAGACAGACTCAAAACTTCTGTCTACACCATGATATTTAACTGAAGAAATATTCAATAAAACCAATACTGTGTTTATAATTTATGTATAATAATAATGCAAGTAACCATTTAAAAGGATATATACTTTTTTGTCATTACTGCAAAATTGTTTACCGTTGTACTGTAATTGTAAGGTGAATAACTGACTCATTTCTGTCAGCACAAAATGTACCTAAATAGTTATTGAACATATTGAAGTGCATTCTTTTACCAGTTGTCTTATTGTTAATTGCTATCATGTGATCGCAATGGCATTTTCGCTCATTCGTCCGTGAGATGAGTTTAAATCGTCCAGCCGACATTTGGCTTTGTAATCACATTTTTTTCCTCCTAATTTTTGTTAGTTTGCGGCATTTCTCACAGGGTGAGTCGCATGGCTCTCTGTACTGTGTGCAGGATTTCTACAGGTATCAGCAAATGTAATTTAAAGGCCTACTGAAACAATTTCTTTTTATTTAAACGGGGATAGCAGATCCATTCTGTGTCATACTTGATCATTTCGCGATATTGCCATATTTTTGCTGAAAGGATTTAATAGAGAACATCGACAATAAAGTTGCAACTTTTGGTCGCTGATAAAAAAAGCCTTGCCTGTACCAGAAGTAGCGTGACGTCAACAGTTGAAAGGCTCCTCACATTTCCCCATTGTTTTCAATGCAGCTAGAGTGATTCGGACCGAGAAAGCGACGATTACCCCATTAATTTGAGCGAGGATGAAAGATTCGTGGATGAGGAACGTTAGAGTGAAGGACTAGAATGCAGTGCAAGACATATCTTTTTTCGCTCTGACCGTAACTTAGGTACAAGCTGGCTCATTGGATTCCACACTCTCTCCTTTTTCTATTGTGGATCACGGATTTGTATTTTAAACCACCTCGGATACTATATCCTCTTGAAAATGAGAGTCGAGAACGCGAAATGGACATTCACAGTGACTTTTATCTCCACGACAATACATCGGTGAAACACTTTAGCTACGGAGCTAACGTGATAGCATCGTGCTTAACTGCATATAGAAACAAAATAAATAAACCCCTGACTGGAAGGATAGATAGAAAATCAACAATACTATTATACCATGGACCTGTAACTACACGGTTAATGCTTTCCAGCCTGGCGAAGGTTAACAATGCTGTTGCTAGCGACGCCATTGAAGCTAACTTAGCAACCGGACCTCACAGAGCTATGCTAAAAACATTAGCTATCCACCTACGCCAGCCAGCCCTCATCTGCTCATCAACACCCGTGCTCACCTGAGTTCCAGCGATCTACGGTGCGACGAAGGACTTCACCCGATCACAGATGCGGTCGGTGGCCCGGGGACGGAGGAAGTTAAGGTGAGTTTGGCGGCTAGCGCATCTGCTATCCATCTCTCAGTCCTCCTGGTTGTGTTGCTGTAGTCCGCCGCTAATACACCGATCGCACCTACAACTTTCTTCTTTGCAGTCTTCATTGTTCATTAAACAAATTGCAAAAGATTCACCAACACAGATGTCCAGAATACTGTGGAATTTTGAGATGAAAACAGAGTTTTTTGTATAGAATTCAATGTGTCCGCATACTTCCCGTTTCAACGATTGACGTCACGCCATACTTGCCAACCCTCCCGTTTTTAGCGGGAGAATCCCGTTATTCAGCGCCTCTCCCGACAACCTCCCGGCAGAGATTTTCTCCCGACAAACTCCCGGTATTCAGCCGGAGCTGGAGGCCACGCCCCCTCCAGCTCAATGCGGACCTGAGACTGAGTGGGGACAGCCTATTCTCACGTCCGCTTTCCCACAATATAAATACGCCTGCAAGTCCCAAAACGAATGGAAACAAGAATTTCAGTTCATCCTGGACAGTTCGAAGGGGAAGGTGTATGTTGCCTGTAAAAATGTAGAACAGACTTCTCCATTGAACACGGTGGCCGAAATGATTTCTCAGTCATGAACAGAGAAGTTAAACAGGACAATACTGCCATCTAATGGATAGATAATTCAAGTATTTCTTTTATGTAAATAAAATAAATATATATATATAGCTAGAATTCACTGAAAGTCAAGTATTTCATACATATATATATATATATATATATATATATATATATATATATATATATATATATATATATATATATATATATGAAATACTCGAGTTGGTGAATTCTAGCGGTAAATAACCACGCCCCCGGACATCACATTTAATGCTTCTTAATGCCATTTTAGGCCTTAATTTTCTCAAAATCCATTTAAGGATTTTAATGCACCATGGAAACCCTGGTGTGTGTTGGCGGCAGCGCCCAGCTCTAGTCTCTATTGAGACAAAGATTGATGACTGAAAAGAGGGGTGGCTCTGTTCAGTTAATTCCACTGGTAAATAAACGCACTCAGGCACTAAACTCCATGCACAAAGTAAGACCCGTTCCTTCCTGTTTGAAGCAAGAGACGAACAAACGGGAGGCTCAACAATTCTGATAGGCGAACATTGCTGTCACTCAAATGCCTGTGATGGCAGAGAAAAAACACCTCAGCCTCTTGCGGTTATTTACCGCACCGATTAAAACCTTGATGTTAATTCTATTTCGATTAATCGTGCAGCCTTAATGTCCAGTACATACTTTTCCTCTTACCTTTGGGTCATTGTAGCTTTGAATGATTTCATCATCATGTTCGTCTGTGATTGTTGTCAAAGTTTGTGGCTGACTTTTCACCAACGAGTCCTCTCCTTTACTTTGGCTAAGTTGAGTTTGGTGTGCCCCTCGTGACTTCCGGTGGGATCCCAGTTTCCTTCTTCTCCCTTCAGGTGCCAGTTCTGACAGCACTTCAAATTTAGGCGAAGTTTCTTTTAAATCATCGTGTGGAGTCAGATGATACTCTGAAGTTTTATGTTCCTTGTTTTTTCGATGTATCAGGGCTTTGTTTTGTGTGTCACCAGTGTGGCTGAGGACAACATTCTGTTTGGGTGCTGTGTTTTTGTGTTGTACAAGAAGTGTCAGGTCTTTGTCTTCACTCTTACTGGCGCTTTCAAACATGACATCTTGGACATGGCCCGTGACTGAAGCCACTTTGTTTATATCCAACTTTTGATCCAAGTCCCCTTTTGATATGGTCCCCAAATTTCTGCGACTGGAACCCATCTTTCTTTTTCTGTGTGTCGAGCTCAAATTTGGACTCTTTGTCTCTGTGTTTTTATCAGGGGCTCCCACACTCTCAGTCTTTAATACTTGTGTATTTGTTTGAGCTTCCACATGCTCTTCAGAATGTGAGGTCTTTAGGTCTTTGAGCTGTGGTACATTTCCCTTATTTTGTGTAGTCTCAGAACTTGAATACAGCTCAGTGTCAACCAAGGTTTTAATGTGAACCTCAAAGCCTGCAACATGATCAGGTTCAAATGTGTCAATGCATGTCTCATTTCCGCTTAGATCATCTACCTGGAAAGTAAGGGGATTAGCATCTTCTGTATGACAGCATGACACCTGTTCTGGAAGGACAGCCAGGGCCTCTGTGGCTGATATGTGACTTTCACCAGTAGTGCTGGGAAGCTCCTGGTTATCATCATCCTCGTCCTTTTTCGTTTCCTGCCTTTCTTCACACAATGAATCTGTCATTTGATTTTCAAAAGCTTCCTTCTGTGATACATCCTCCAGCACTTCCATGTTCTCCAAACTTCTCATATCAAGTTCTGCGTGCAAGCTGTCCATCTGTGCCTCTTGCTTCCTGTTTATTTGACGCTTACGAGTGGAGCCCATCTTTATTTTATTGCCGTTGTTTTTTACTTGCCAGTTCAGACTTTCCTCATGTAGCGCCAGCTGGTCCTGACATGTATACACTGCGTTAGGGATGCCAGTGTCACATGCACCCACTTCTGGTACTGTAGTGCAGTTTTCCTTCAAATCAAAGGCTTTGTTTGGTTTCTTTTTAAATTCTCCTTGCTGTTGTTCAACTTCTTCCTTGTCAGCAATGGCCACATTCTTTTTTAGTTCATATTTTTCAGGCGCCATCACATTATCTGTCAGCAACCCTTTCTTCAGAGACACAACATGTGGGTTTTGGTGCCGAAAGGTTTCCTGTGCCTCTTGAACATTCAAAGTGCTATTGGTGCAACACATTGGATTGTCTGTATCTTCCCCCTCAGGTTCAGGAAGATCCTCTTTGTCCAACTTTGGAGCAATGTCTTCCTCTCGACCTGCTACTTTACCTTCCAATTGCTCAGTGGGTTTAAAGCGTGCATCAATTTGTTCTTGGGACACTTGTTGCACTGTCACCTCGATTGTCACCGTTTCATCTCCAGTATTCGAAGTACCTTGTGCCAGGAGTTCTTTGTAGGATTTATACGTCAAAGGAGCATCTGTTTGCACGGTTTCAACAGAAACGCAAGCCTGTGCTAGGGAGTGATCAGTCTGATCAACTTCATTAACTTCTACAGGGTAAACCATGTGCATTTTCTGGGCATCTTCCTCTAACCTCTGAGCATTGTAGCTTTCAGAAGAGCTGAAACAGTGACACAGCTTTGTTGACATTTCCTCTTTCGGTGACACAATTGTGGTTTTTGCTACACTGCTCTCAGTGTGTGCATCTTTATCACAGCTCGTGTTTTCTTGATCTGTGGTTTCCAGGGTAGATGTGATAGTCTCTTGAAGATCATGATCATCTCCTGCCTTTCTGGATATATCGTTCTCCGATTCAATGTATGTGTCAAAAATCTTTACAGGACTTATTTTGTTCCGTCGACTAGAACCAAGTTTTCTCCTGTTTTTATTTGGATGGAAAAATTCTCTTAGCTCATCTAAATTGGTGTCTTCGTTATGGTGGGTAATGTCAAAACTTTTGTCTTGTTGAACACTTTGTGGAGTCAATTCACTCCCCTCAATTCCACTAATGACTCTTTCTGCACTTAGTTTCTCATCAGACATCATTTGAGGTTCAATGTAATGTTCCTGAGGTTGTGAATGTTCTTTTTTATCTTTGTTAATCAAATCCATCATTTTGATAATTGAATAATTTGTGTCGCTCTGGTTCAAAACCTCCATGTTGTCTCCTTTCATTGATCCCTCCTCCGATATATGATTTGGATTCAAATTTGAATCATGAGATTGATGATTTTCCAATTCCACAATTTCCTCAACCAGATGTTTAATATTTTCATCAATATCTTCTTTAACATCATGAATCAAAATTTCAGAATCCACTTTTTGGTCTGTTTTTGGTGACCTAACCTCATTAACTAAAACTGTGTCAACCTGCTCACGTTGCACATCATATGTTGAGGTTTCTGCTTTAGGTGATACAAGTGTTGCTTTTGCTTGATGGTCTTCAAATTCTGCATCATTTAGGCTGCTTAACTCTGTTGCATCCACACGTGGTTGACTCACCAAACAACCCTCCTGTAGGGCTCCGTTTTGTGTCAAAAAAGTTGGGTTTTCCTTTACTTGTGTTTCAATTTTAACTTTAGAAAGATGTTCCTCCACTGGCGTCTCTCTGGAATTGGATTGTTCAGTTAAGGATTGGGCTACAGTTGAATGTATGTTTGAAGTTTTTAACTCAGAGCCTACATGTGCACTTTTAATTAAATCACACACATTTTCACTTTGAATGGTTTCTAAATAGTTTTTTATTAGCAAGGTTTCCCCTAACTTCACTTCAGCTGCAACTCTTGCAAATTCAGGAAGATTATCATGCATCTTTCCAACAGCATCATTTTTGGAGTCACTGTTTGTGTCAAATACCTCTACACTACTTCCTTTGTTTCGTCGACTAGAGCCTAGTTTTCTCCTGCTTCTGGTTGGACAGAGGGACGCTCTTTGCTCATCTGCACTCAAACTGTTGCCCTCACTTTGAGAGTTGACAACAAACTTTTTCTTTGTTTGCACACTTTGTAAATCCAATTCACCCTCCTCAATTTCACTACCAGCTCTTTTAGCACACAGTTCCTCATCATAGGCCGCTTGAACATTAACGTCATGTTCCTGGGGTGGTGTATGTCCTTTGTCAACATTAGTCAATACCTTTATATTGGTATTAGAAATTGGATCATTCTCATCTCCCTTGTGTAGAACCTTTACATTGTCATCTTTTGAAAGATGATCTTCCTGTTTTTCATGTAAATGTATATCCGAATCATTACGGCTTTGCACAACCAATTCAGAGCGATGCATGGCCATATCCATAATTTCATTTTTTAAATGTTCAATAGTTTCATCAGTATGTTCTCTATGGTCGTGTGTCAATATTTCAAAGCGTTCATCTTGGTCCGTTTCTGATGATTTAACATTTTCATGTACTGTGTCTGAATGCTGAGCACCTTGCACTTTTGAAATGTCAAAATGCTCATGTTCCTCATTTGCAGGACGTTCCTTTATTGCTAATGAATAGTCTGGTTGCTCAACACAACATTCAATGTCATCATTTTCACTGTAGTCAATATTGTAAAGGGCTCTCTCCGGTCCTTTCCTAAAGTTTCTGCCCTCTCTTGAATGTTCGACAAGAGGTACCAGGTCTGTTTCTTTAATCATTTCCTTTTCGGTGTCATTTGTTATTGGATTAGTATGTACCTCTGCTTGCTCTTTCTGCTGTGGCTCATCAGTAGAATGTGTACTGGAAACAACCACTTCAGCAGTACTGCCTGTGTGTTCCACTGGTTTACAGGGCTCAACCACCAGTCTAAAGCCACTCTCTTCTGCATTGTGATTCAAATGCAATGTCTCATTTCTTGGTTGAAGTATTTCCACATCAGGATCTACAGCATTCAAAGTGTCATCAAATGTGGCGGCTGTATAAAAATGTGCCCCATGCATTGCATCATACTCATCTGCCTTATTAGATCCCCCTTTAAGAGCTTGTTCCGTTGGTATCATTTGTGTTGCTTTGAGTTGTTCTCTACTGGCATTTTGCTCAACTTCCTCTGTAGGTTTGTGGTATGATACAGTAACAGACTGCTCACCTTCATAACTTCTTTCACTTTGTTGATTTGAGCCCAGCCTTCTTCTGTTGGCTTTCTGCCCTGATGAAAGTGTATCAGTTTCCAAAAGCCCTGATGAAAGTGTATCAGTTTCCAAAAGTGTATCATCAGTACTTTCTTCAGGTTGTGGTACAGGTGACTGGTGTGATGAAGTAAAATTCTCAGGCATTTCGTGTTTGATCATCTTCCGCCGAGAGCCAAGTCTCTTTTTCCCACTGGGGCCAGGCATGATTATCTCGTCTCCTGCGACTTTTGCAGCCAAGAAAACATTTTTAGGGCAGCATTTCTAGTCGGTATAAATCTATTTCAAAGCTATAAAAAGAATATGGTCTTGCCAATTTCATCACTTGAACAAATAATCTATTGCACTTACCCTGATAAACTTCTGTTCCCTCTGACAGTTCCTGTGTTAATGAAACAGCAGTCCCGACTGGGCGGATGTTAAGTAATTAATGTGGGCGTTTTTTAGAATGACTTGACGCTTCCTGTGGTTGGTTTGCACTTGAAGCAGACTCACACCTTAGTTTTACATGCTTTTATGTAAACATTATCAAATTGAAAAAAAACAACAACTGTTACTTGAGAAAAAAAACATTTATTGCCGAAAATGTTTACCTTCATTAGTGTGTTGTATTGAGAATATGACAACATAAAGTAGTTACAGATGTAGCTTTAAATAGCACCCCAAAACTTACATTTGTGACTTTCCCATCACGTATGACTAGCAAAATAAAACCAACACATAAACTTAAGATTGAGTAACAGGTGGCAAATGTGAAATTTAGACATTTTAAAAAAATCAACCGTGCACTCAAAACAATCATGCTGAAAGAATCAGAATCCTTTATTGTTAACTGACTGTAACAACGGTTTCTTGAACACCTCTATCACCACCTTGAGTCGGCAAAATTCTAAAAAGAAAGCATGATTATAAAAATTTGGAGTTCCCATACACAAGCCATTTTGTGATGTCCTCATTTTCTGTCGTTAGACCGAGAACGACTGAAAGACAAAAACAACAAACAAATGACATGATAACTCAACATGGGTGATGGTAAAACAGTTTGTCAATATCCTCATTAGCATACCTCCTTGATCGCGAAAATGATCTTGAGCGCTTACGGTTCTTGTCTCTGGAAAGAGACCGATATCTGCGTTTGTCTCGTGAAACAGACCTGGAGGAGAAAAGAAAATTAGGTTAAATAATTTATAATCACTGCCATTAAAAAATAAAAATAACTTGCCTGCTGCGACTGCGACTCAGGCTCCTCTTCCTTGGTGATCTAAAGTGTAGGTGAAGTTGACAAAAAAGATGATTTAAGGGTTATCCTAACCAACACATACAACCTCATTGGGATGCATGTGAAAACTTGGGTTATGCGTAGTTCATTCTAATTAGATCATTCTGATGGAACTCCCCAAAAATGACAACGCTCTTTTTTACTAAACGCCAATTTTGCCCGGCAAGTACCAAAAGATGAGCCACGTCAAAATTGCTATTGATAAAGTCAATGCTTGACACCAAGGCTCAATTGGAGAAAAACTAGATCACATCCCTATAATGGTAAGAAAATGTGCTTTATAATGGGAAAATAGAATAAAAATACATTTAAGGCCATTTTATGCTGTTTGCTGGATCTAAAATGATTTTAGCAAACCAATTAGGTGCAGTGTTATTGAATTATTAAAATTGCTTTTGTGTTACACAGGACACAATTGCACTTGAGGTGAAATAATATTGCACGATTGATGAGACCAAAACTGCAAGGTCACCCCACAGGGCCAGTAGTTCAGCCATGCAACATAAGATCTACATTGTAATAGAATTTGTTGACGCTTCACTGGGATGTTTGTGTGAATATTTAACCTACACATCTGTCAAGTGTAAAATGTCACTGAGCTTTGGAAAGGAAAAGAAAAACGCATAACTGCAAAGAGCATGATAAAAGCAACTTACTATTTTGGGGGGTTTGGACAAGAAAGAAATGGCGCATGGTAGCCATGGACAGGGAGGTCAAATTGCAGAGAGGATCTGCCACATGCTGCAAATGTTGGCGATATGAAGTTGCTTGTTTGCTGGTTGAAGGGGATGGTTGTAGTTTCTCTTTAGGGGGAGGGATGTAAGCCAAGGGCAATTCCCGTTGATACAGTGGTCGCATGGCGAATAGTACGAGTAAAGACGGCGATTGGTTGATAATGTGAGGTGGGCCACTGTTGATTGGGTTAAGGTTGGAGAAGAAGGAGGATGCCGGGAACTGCATGCTCAGGAACCAAAAGCTTGGTGGAACCTGACGACTGGCGGTGCGCCTGGATCATGTGACAACACCAGCCAAGCAGGTCAGCAGTCACATGATGCTGAAAGAGGACTAGTTGACTGACTCAGATGGTGAGAAGCGTGGTGGTGACTCTGCAACGGGGTTCAGTTTTATTAATAAATGGAAAACTGAACTCAGCAAAACAAAATTAACACCTACAGAAATGTACCCTAAAAAATTTAAGTTGGTAATGAAGGCATTTTAAATCTAAGTGTAGTGTATTTCTAGAAAATATAAGTTAAAAAGCTTTTGACAGATTATCAAAACTTCGCACTGCCAAAATGAAGCATAGTACTGAGACGAACTGGTAAAGCTGAAGGCAAACAGATCCCTAAATCATTGTGCATAATCACAAGTGATCATCTTGCCAGTGCAGTCAACTTACATTTCTATGGCATTGTCAAACATTTTGAGGTCATTTGCTGCAGTGGGTGTGGGAAAATCAGCCATATGTGTAAGACATTTTTTAAAAAATGCATGCTTTAGGTTTAGAAAGATACCTGCGTCTAACTACGGGGCTTCGGCGCCTGACGTCATCCCTTGAGTGTCGACTCCAGGATGGAGGAGGACCACGGCTTCTTGAACGCTTTTCTCCAGTGGATAATTCGACACGGACTCGACAGCCACACATTGTTCTGCCAAATGATAAAGATAGCATTAATATAATTTCAAAATGGTGTGTATACAACAAGCTACATTTCTTGAGAAAAGTTATTACCTCCCATCCAGTTCTCTCACTGCATCAGAGGCATCTCTGGGATCTTCAAACTCAACAAAAGCAAAGCCTGGGGGGTTCCGAGCAACCCATACACTTCGTAAAGGACCGAAGTATCCAAAAGCCTGTTCTATCTCAGACTTGTTTCCATTGTTTCCAAGATTTCCAACATAAACTTTGCAGTCCAGTGGACAGTCTCTGTTGAACGATGGGTCTGACGGGAAAGAATACATTGAGACAGTGAGGGCTTCAGACTCACTGTGCCTCCATTTAGTAACCCAAGTTTAACTATTAAATATGATATTTAGATGTATAAGAAAAAGGTGAGAAGTCAGCACTGCCCTACACGAGGAACACTTAACTTGCAGACGCATCAACTTTGCTGAACTAGGCTTTTTTTTGGTTTGGTGTCATTGTTTTTCCACTACAGGATCACATTCTATTCTATTGTACTACTTATTGTGCCCCATTTATAATCTACTCCAATTAAACAATTATGTTTATAACATACTCTACTTATTAGGGGCGGCATGGCGTAGTGGGTAGAGCGCCCGTGTCAGAAACCTGAGGGTTGCAGGTTCGCTCCCCGCCTCTTACCATGCCGTTGTGTCCTTGGGCAGGACACTTCACCCTTGCCCCCGGTGCCGCTCACACCGGTGAATGAATGTTGAATGAATGATAGGTGGTGGTCGGAGGGGCCGTAGGCGCAAATTGGCAGCCACGCTTCCGCCAGTCTACCCCAGGGCAGCTGTGGCTACGAAAGTAGCTTACCACCACCAGGTGTGAATGAATGATGGGTTTTTAACATGTAAAGCGACTTTGGGTACTTAGAAAAGCGCTATATAAATCCCAGGTATTATTATTATTTGGGACGGCCTGGATCGGTTGGTAGAGCGGTCGTGCCAGCAACTTAAGGGTTCCAGGTTCGTTTCCCGCTTCCGCCATCCTGATCACTGCCGTTATGTCCTTGGGCAAAACACTTTACCCAATGTAGCTTAAAATATGTAGATAATAGGTTTCACTACATAAAGCGCTTTGAGTCTCTAGAGAAAAAAGCGCTATATAAATATAACACTATTCCATATTCTATTTAAATTATTAAGTACATACTATTGTTCTTGTTGGACTCAAGAGCTAAATCTAGGACCTCGGGTATTCAATTTTGTGCCATCACATGTGTGCTGGTATGACAATAATGTTCCTTGAATATTTGTGTACACAAGCCCCTTTTAATCAAGGTTTCTACAGTTGCCAGCAAGTCTAATTTAGTGATTTTTAATGCTACTTAAAATAAATGTTATGTCCATGTCTTACTGCAGATAGTTGTAGTCAAACGCTTACAATTGTCAGTATAGACAAAATTGTAAGCATCTGACAATGAATAGTTGAAATGTTTACATTAACTATTACTCTTGCGAATAAGAATTGGTTCACAAGACTGTTTAACGTGAGAATGTGTTTCTATTAGGGATGTAACGGTAAACGATATAATGATAAACCGCAATAAAATTCCAGACGGTTAGTAATACCGTTTAAATGTTTAATTACCGAAAACCTGTCATTTATTAATACATTTTAGGCAACACTGCTTACTTCCTTGAAATTGAAGCGCCGGCTGAGTTGTCAGTGAGGCACAAAGATTGGATGTAAGAGGTATCACTCCTGTTTATTTTTGTTGGCCAAACTGTTGCACTGAACCACTAGGTTGTTACAGAAGAACAAAGTTTGTTTATAGCTTTATTTTCATTAGCCAAACTACTTTGTGGGTTTACTATTGACCTCAAAAAGTAAACACCATGTTTTTTTTACTTTACTTGTGTTTTTACATCACTTGTGTGGTTTTCATTCCATAATATTATTTGAATAACCATTCATGTGACATAGCATTTTAATAATGTTTTAAGGTGTATGGTTAATTCTTATGCGACACATTTCTGCTCAAACTCTCAATGGATCTGTCCTGATACAGCTTGTACGTGTACACACAGTGCATGTAAATGTATGTACATAACTTAAAAAACACCTCTATGAAAATGTAAAAAGTGATAAAGGCATCGTGTACTAAAAAAACTGACACGTTGATACTATTAATGAGAAAAAACACAAATATTTGTATTTAAATAAATTGATAACATTTATCCATAGCCTTTTTATTAGACATTACAAAATACATGATGGCATCACATTCACACCCCAACAGTGTTTTACCAAACAATGGATAATCCTGACCAATAGTCGTGATTTCAATATTGATAAAAATAATAATTATTATTTTGCCCATAATCGTGCAGTCCTATGTGTAAGACTAGACCTCATATATGAACAGTACTTTTTTTTATCTATATCAGGGGTCTCAAACTCAATTTGCCTGTGGGCCACTGGATGCAGAGTCTGGGTGAGGCTGGGCCGCAAGAAAAGATTTCTTAAAAAAAATATTTCTTAAAAAAAATATTTTTAAATGTCTTTATTTTTATTTTCAACACAAAATAAAATCAAAATATAAATGAACAAAATGAGAATTAAGTAAATAAATCAGTCATAAGTAATAACACGAGAGGAGAAGTGTAGCAAAAACTCATAGCCATTATGGACAACACCTCCCACCCACTACACTCGGACCTTGCAGAGACAATGAGCACGTTCAGTGGAAGGCTCAGACTCCCAAAATGCAACACGGAACGACACAGGAAGTCCTTCATACCGACAGCCATCAGACTGTATAATGCATATGTTCCTTGACTGCACTTAAATGTAGAGTATATGTAGTATATGTAGAATATATTTATATATATATATATATATATATATATATATATATATATATATATATATATATATATATATATATATATATATATTATATTATTTATTGTTATTCTTGTCTATTGTGAGCGAACTGTGATGCTCAATTTCCCCCAGGGATCAATAAAGTACTTTCTATTCTATTCTATTCTAACAATAATAATTCGATTTCTCCAGTCAGCAACAATGTATACATAATGTGCAACCCGGTTCACTCTCTCATCTCCCTGGTATTTTGCATACTCCTCAGCATGTTTAGTGGTATAATGACGTTTTAAATTGTATTTCTTGTGCATTGCAACTTTCTCTGTGCAAATAAGACACGTCGGGGTGCCCCTGTGCTCAACAAAGAAATATTGCATCTCCCACTTTTCCTGGAATTGTCTTTGCTCATCACTAACCTTTCTCTTCACTGCACGCTTTGAAAAAGACATGTTTGGGGTTGTGGAATATATTTGTATTTAGCCAACGCACGGAGAATAATGTTATTTCCGCAATGTGTGTCGTTCCGCTTTTTCTCCCGACAGAAACACGGCGGTCGGCGGAAAGTACCGGGAAAAAGTGACGGCTCCCGGAGTGTTATATGGCGTCATATAAAAATATATGTAGTGTTCATCGTGTGAGGCAATGCAAATTAAACAATAAAAAAAACTAATAACGGTTTGAATTGGTCCAGGTTATCGGGGACTTTATTACTGACGGACAGGTGTCACTGTGTGACCGCAGCCCGGCACGTAAGACAATCCTCGTCTCCATGGCAACGTTTCTCTCACTTTCACTCATTTGCCGCTTTTCCACTAACGCAGGAGTATTTTGGACCCAAATAACACAAATCGTCTCTGTCTGGAGCCAATGGGAGGGGGGGGGGGGTCTCTCGCTGTGGAGTTTACAGCGAGAGAGAGCAAGAGAGAGAGAGCGAGAGAGCGAGAGCGAGAGAGAGAGAGAGCGAGGGAGGGAGGGAGGGAGGGAGAGAGGGAGGAAGAGCGCCGTGCGGGTCTCGTGGAAAAGCAGCAAAACGTTTCTCTGCTTGTATCCCGCAAGTGACATCAATGTTCGGCCCTCGAGAGCCATATACCACACCATGATTGGTAGATTCCTTGTAGCCTGGAAGAGTTAGGGCTACAAGGAATTCTGGGTATTTGTTCTGTTGTGTTTATGTTGTGTTACGTGTGGATGTTCTCCCAAAATGTGTTTGTCATTCTTGTTTGGTGTGGGTTCACATTGTGGCACATATTTGTAACATTGATAAAGTTTTTTTTATACGGCCACCTTCAGTGTAACATGTATGGCTGTTGAGTAAGTATGCACTGCAGTCGCTTACGTGAGTCTGTTGAAGCCCCATACAACATGTCACTGTGCAGACACATTACTTGTACGGAGAAAAAGTGGAGGTACTTTAAACCTCGTGCCCTCAATATTGATGTCCTCAGTAATGTTGATGGGTGAAAATTGGGAGGGTTGGCAAGAATGCTTCAGCTCTGCGCACACAACGCTGTCAAGCGCCATTCATATAAAACTCGCGGGCCACACTAACATTAAACGTTTATATTGAGGTGCGGGCCGCACAATAACGTCTCGCGGGCCGCAATTGGCCCGCGGGCCGCATGTTTGAGACCCCTGATCTATATGGACAAAAAGTGCAGTTACATCTTATGGCCATTGGGTGCCACCTTGCACAATTTTCACATACATTTTATATATTTATGTTTTTATTTAGTTTCTGCCATATTACTTTGTTTATAATACTTGTGTTGCTTCCATATGCACATTTTCTACTTGAGCTACATACATACATTTTGAATGTGTTTGTGTTTTATTAAATTAAACTTGGTTAAAAGATTTCAGTAGTTTTGATGCTGCCTGTAAGTAGTTTTTGAAAATTTTAAGCACATTTATAATTATTGCGATAACAGCCGCGATAATATTGGTAACAATAACCGTAATAAGAAATTGTAACACCGTGACATCGCTAATTTATATTCTCATTTATTTTACACAGCAGATGTGGCTTTTATTGGCCACGCCAAAGAAATGGGACACTGCCTTTAATCACTGACTTATTAGCCTAGACCATGTATGATTTCACCGCATTGATGCCAATTGAGCAAAGTTTTAAGGTCTTTTTGCACATGCTGCAAAACACTCCTCCGGGTTTGCAATCGACAAGCTTTAACAAAGGTTCACTAATGATGAAGTAACAAAAAGGTCATGAAAACTTCCCACATCCTAAAAGACATACAACAGACCATTTCCATCAAAGACAAAATAAAATAAAAATATATGATGCTTTTGTTTTCTGGCCAATTTTTCTTTTGCCGTCCCTTGCACGTTTTGTGTTTCTTTTGTTTATTCTTTATTTATAGTGGTTTTGTTTCAATTTCTTAATTACTGCTTGAAAATAAGATAAAAAATATTTGGAAATACATATATTTTTTTAAATGTATAGAGACTTGTTTACTTGTATGTTCTGATTGTTTGAATTGTGTGTATCATTTTGGCGGTTAAATAAAGTTAGAAAAAAAGAGCTGTGATTGGTCAACTTGTTACGACAGTTCCAGGGTTTACACAGCCTACCTTCGCGAACGCTTTCTCCTACGGTTTTGATGCAACGTGCACATTAAAAGTGACTGTTGTATTAAAAGGGATTAATTACAGCACCAACATTAAAATAAGTGTCGCTACCACTACTACACACGGGAAAACATGTGGAAGAGAATTGCAAGTAGGTCATGCCACATGTACCGAAACAAAGATTGTGGATGACTGACAAGGTTTCCTCGGTTTGTGCTATTCCATTGTCAAATAAACGTGCCAGACTGGTGAGAGCAATGCACAAAATGATATCTCTGTATCCAGTTTGAAAGCCGGAAACAAAGAAACAAACACACGGACATTGCAATTTATTGATAACGGCAGAGTTATTAAGTTATTTTTTTACAATTCCATTAATTGGTCCTGGCTTACAATTGTATGAGTTTTTAAATGCCTCTGGACACCAAATGTGATGCTTTTTAATGCCATTTAAGGCCTTAAATCTCACAAAATTAATTTAATGAGTTTTAATGCTGTTTATTGACACCTGGAAGCCCTGTAAAGTTTGGCATATCTTAAATTGCTGGTATCACATGTAATTTGATTATATGGGACAGTGGTATTGTATCATGAATACATGGAATAACTTCTCATACCTCCCATTTCAGCAAGTTCAAAAGTTGGAAGTGATGTCCTACAGTGAAACCGACCTGAAATGCAATACGGGAAAAAATAAATCATCATTAGTCTGGCCAACAAATACTATCAGGCATTTATTGGACAAGTAGCGCCTACTTTGTAATGTTGACTGGTATTGTCACCAAAATGGAGAACCCAACTCTGATGTGACGTTACAGAATAGTTTTCTTGTGTATGTCTTTGTGTTTTAACACTTTTTAGGGAAACAACAGATGACATATATAGGTAATGAACTTGCTTTTAATAAAACAGGATTTCGGCTGTACGTAGAACCGATGCAATTAAAGCACACCATACTAACATTTCAATCATTCTTGAAAACATTCATGGAAGGCGGCAGTGCTCATACTGAACACTAACACGCTTGCGGAAGCACAATGAATTCACAATCTTCAAAGACAACAGCCGCGTGGATTTAGCCTTTAATGTAAAGACGTATACACAAACTGGATAATCTATAAAACCTCAACATTAAAATTGAATTCAACGAGAAATTCTAGGGAAGTCATGAATCCCAACCCATCCCCCATCTCATCAAACATGCGTCGCTAACGTTACTTAGCAAAGTTAGCATCTCTCACGTCGATCGATTTAGCCCTTTTCCGGACCCAAATACATATTGACTAACTTCACTCGACATCAACGTCGAGAAAAATGAGCGTAGAGTAATTTAAACGTGATTTGAATTTGAGCTTACCCTTTCTGCGGCAGTGTGCGATGAAAAATATCAGCGAGTGCACTGGGACAGCTCCTCCTAGCTTGACTTGTTGTTAGCGCCGGTAGCCCAGCCGGAAAAGGAGGCGGCTTTCTTCTTTGTGTTATCCTCGTAAATCAAGGACTCACTTGAACATAGCGCCCCCTGAGGTCTTCTTCGTTTTCTTCTTCTTTTTTTTGTTTTGTTGCTTTTCCGTGTCTTTTTTTATCTTATTTTATTTTTTTTATTTTTTTTAATAAATGTTTTTATTGAATTTGACAGGTATTACACTATACAATAGAACAGTAATCACATTTTCCTCCTTTTTTTTTTACCCACCCACTTCCAAGAACAGCAACCCAACACACACCCCATACACACACAACCCCCCCCCCCCCCCAGGTCCTACATAAGTTAAAGGTACAGTCACAAATGGAAAATAATTAGTACACCACTTTCTTCTCAACATAGGCAGATAATAAATATACACCCAGAATAAATGTAAATAAAAAATAAAAAAGGAAGCTGGTTTGTGAAAGGTGAACTTTTCATGTATCCTATAGCGTCTTTAATTTAGCTATGTAGTCAACCACACCACCCCAAACAGAATAAAACTTCCCAGGTGCCCCCCTAAGATTGAACTTTATTTTCTCCAGATCTAAATAAATCATAAGGTCTTTAAGCCATAAGGAGGCTTTGGGGCAAAATGGTGACTTCCACTCCAGCAAAATTCTCCTACGTGCTAATAAGGATGCAAAGGCGATACTATCCTTAAATTTTCTCCTTATTTGGGGATCTGATACCGTCCCAAAAATGGCCATTTCTGCACATGGTGTCAGGTTTAAATCCAATGCCTTAGCAAGGTGTTTGAAAATAGTTGTCCAATAGTCCAGCAAATGGGGACAAGACCAAAACATGTGCGTCATGTTTGCAGGTGACATGTGACATCTGTTACAAGTATCCGAAATATTGGGGTATATTTTGGAGAGTTTGGAATTAGTAAAATAAATACGGTGGACAACCTTAAATTGTATTAAATTAAGCCTTGAACAGGATGTACTGTTGTTAATTCGGGTTAAGGCAGAATCCCAATCTCCATCATCTAAAGATCTGCCAAGCTCTTCTTCCCAATTCCCTCTGATTTTATCAAGAGACGTTTTACTAAACTGGGATATTAAGATGTAGATTTTGGAGATTAGGCCTTTCTGATTTGTGGGAATATCTCAAATTGAGTCAATTAGCGAATTAGGTGGAGTATTAGGGAAAAAGAGACTATTTAATTTAACAAAATTACGAACCTGAAAGTATCGAAATAGGTGAGATTTTGGTAGGTCAAATTTTATACACAGTTCACTGAAACTAGCGAAGACATCACCAATATATAAGTCCTTTAGCCTGCTAAGGTTTGACTGCTTCCATAGAGAAAACGCTACATCTGTGCTAGGAGGGAGGAAGAGGTGGTTATTATGAATGGGGCTGTGATTGGATAAGCCCTGCAGGCCGAAAGTATTTCTAAATTGAGACCAGATTCTAAGGGTAGAAATGACGATTGGACTACAAGTAAATTGGGATGGTCGATAAGGTAATTTTGATGTAAGTAGATCCAAGAGAGAGGTAGAACAGGAACTAGCTTCAGATGTACACCAGATTAATTCAGGTTCTTGGATCCATAGAGTCACATTGTGTATGTTAGCTGCCCAAAAGTAGTATTTTAGATTAGGGAGTGATAAACCACCTACGGACCTATGCCTTTGCAGGAACTCTCTTCTAATCCTGGGAGTCTTGCCTTTCCATATAAAGGATGAAATTAGTTTGTTTATTATGCAAAAAAAGGAATTGGGTAAAAAGATAGGCAAACATTGAAACAGATACAAAAATCGAGGAAGCACATTCATTTTGACGCAGTTTACCCTGCCAGCAATAGTTATGTGTAAATCTTTCCACCTATCCAAATCTAATTTAAGTTTGTCGATTAGAGGTGGAAAATTGTCCTTGTAGAGAGCTGGTAGCTTGCGACAAATATGTACACCTAAGTACTTGAAGCTGTTCCTAAACATCTTAAATGGGAAATATCCATCAGGGATCTCAAGGGCCAAATTATTCACAGGGAAGCATTCACTCTTAGCGACATTCAATTTATAGCCAGAGAATGATCCAAAATTGTTTAGCAAATCAATAATCTTTGGAATGGTAGAGATTGGATCAGATATAAACAATAGTAAATCATCCGCGTATAGAGAATGTGTGTGTTCTAGACCGCATCTATGGATTCCTTTACTGATACCGGCCGATTTAAGAGCAATGGACAAGGGTTCAATTGCAGTAACAAATAACAATGGGCTTAGAGGGCACCCCTGCCGTGTACCTCTGCCAAGTGTGAAAAATTGGGATAACATCCCATTTGTGCTTACGGCAGCCCTAGGAGAAGAGTATAGAAGTGCTATCCAAGATATATATTTAGACCCAATGTTAAACCTCTTTAAGACCTCCAATAAATATCCCCACTCCACCCTGTCGAAAGCTTTCTCTGCATCCAAAGAGACCACCACTTCTGGCGTCTCCTCGGATGCTGGAGAAAAAATAATGTTAAGAAGGCTACGAATGTTGGAAAAAGAGTGCCGGTTTTTCATAAATCCAGTTTGGTCAGGTGATATGATGTTTGGTAAAATTGATTCAAGGCGAAGGGCCAGTGCTTTAGCTAAAATCTTATAATCAGCGTTTAAGAGAGAGATGGGACGGTAAGAACTACAGTCAGAATCAACTTTTCCCGGTTTTAGTAATAAAGTTATTGACGCTTCGGTGAGAGTTCGAGGCAAGGTACCCCGGTCCAGAGAGTCATTGTACATATTTAAAAGGAGAGGAGTCAGTTTATCTGAGAATTTTTTATAAAACTCTATAGGATAGCCATCTAGGCCAGGGGCCTTGCCGCTCTGCATTAGTTTAATTGAATTTACAATTTCCCGGATTACTAAAGGTTGATCCAAAGCGCTCTCTTGAGTAGTAGTTATGGATGGAAATTTCAAGTTATCCAGGAAACGCAACATGATTGTTTTATCAGCAGCGCATTGTGAAGTATATAGTTCAGAGTAGAATGATTTGAAGGTGTCATTAATGACTGAAGGAATGACTGTAAGTTCATCTGTGAGGGTTCTGATTTGTCGAATTTGCCGAGATGCTGACTGGCTTTTAATTTGGCGTGATAGATGGCGCCCTGCCTTCTCACCGTGCTCGTACAGGAAGCCACGCGATCGTAAGAGTAATTTTTCAGTTTCTTGTGTTGACAATAAATTATAGTTCATTTGCAGATTTTGTCTATCTTTAACCAGATCAGGGTATGGAGATACTGATAGTTGTCTGTCCAATTCTGTTATACTTTCCATGAGCTGCTCCTGTTTTTGTCTTCTCAATTTGTTTTGTCTTGCTGAATAAGAAATAATCTCTCCCCGGACTACCACCTTTAATGTCTCCCAGAGTAAAGACGGGGATATGGGAGTAGAGTTGTTGGTGACAGGAAAATCATCTATCACTTTGGAAATTGTTTTGCAGAATCCGTCATCATTGAGTAGTGTGCAATTAAACCTCCATGGAGTCTGCGTTTTTTTAAAGAGTGTAAACGAAATATCAAGTGACAATGGAGCATGGTCAGATATCACTATTGTTGAATATTCTACATTATCGACAGCCGGAAGGAGATTATCATCTATGAAAAAGTAGTCAATCCTTGAAAAAGTTTTATGGACCTGAGAATAAAAAGAGAATTGTTTTTTATCTGGGTATAGAAAGCGCCACGGGTCCACACCTCCTATTTGACCCATGAGATTTGAAATTGTTTTGGCCATTTTTAATGGGGGGCCCTGCCTTGGACTAGATTTGTCTAGCAACGGGTCTATTGCACAGTTCAGGTCCCCCCCTCAATATTAAACGATGAGAACTGAGGTCTGGCAAAAGTGAAAACACTTTCCTAATAAATGCTTCATCATCCCAATTGGGTGCATAAAGGTTGGCAAGGACAACAGACATATTATTAAGAGAACCCGAGACTATTACAAAACGACCTTGATGGTCAGTTATGACATTTGTTGGGCTAAACTGGATTCTTTTGTGTATTAAAATAGCTGTGCCCCTTGCTTTACTGCTAAAATTTGAGTGAAAAGATTGTCCAACCCATGAGGCCTTTAATCTATGGTGATCCTTAGTGGTCAGATGAGTCTCTTGTGGGAAAGCAATTTCAGTTTTAAGGTGTTTTAAATGGGAAAATACTCTACCTCTTTTAACTGGGCCATTGATCCCTTTAATGTTCCAAGAAACAAATCTCAAGCAAGATAACCCTTTTTTGTTTGTATTAGTCATAATCACATTTATAAAAAATATGGTGAGATGACACAATGCCTTGTAGAAGGAAGTGTTATTTTATTTTTTTATTGAACAACAAACATACATTTATAATTCACACAAAAGTCAAGGCACTTTCAAAATCAGAGAAAGAAAACAAAAGCAAATACAGATAGAGTAATATTACAAAAAAGTATGAAAAAGAAACAACCACAAAAAAAACAAATAAAAAGACAAAAAGGGCTACTTAAATCACTTTAAATGTTTTTAACAAAGATATCAATTTTGGGGTTTTGTACTCTTAATCATTCTCCAAGATTTGATTGATAATTGTAACCCATTAAGCCAATCAGAAAATGTAGGACTTACTTTCATAAATCGACATTTCTGTAGACATTTTTTTGCCTGCAGCATAATAATGTTGACAAACATTTCTATGTTACAGTTTTTTATTAAAATACCACATTTGATCTCTTCTATAGAGAATGGGGACATCTCCACACCTCTAATCTCTTCCCAAAACACATGTACACTCTCACATTCCACAAACAGATGATTGACATCCTCTACAGCTCCACAGACATAAAAGCCATCAACTTCCATGTTAAATTTAAGTTTTAAAAAATCCTTAGTAATTTTAAATAATTTTAGATTCTTCTTTTTCTTTGCTTAACCGCAGATGCAAACTGAGTTTGTGCATCTGCCCCCGGATGTAGATGATGACCTGTGGCACATAACTTAAAAAACATCTAGTCAAACTCAAAGCCCGTCACATCATTTTATGTGGCCTGTGAAAGCTGGGACATAATGTGTGTCAAAGTATTTTAACTGTTTTACTAAATGTATTTTTTCTTTCTATTTTGACAGAAAAATGTGTGCATATTTTTTAAACTACAACATTGCTAAATATTCTGATAATGCAACAAATGTAATATACAGTGTTATTTATAAAAAAAATTTTTTTTTACAAAAAATAAAAATACTTAAATATCTGCTTGTCACGCTGACTTATGATACATATTTACTATTACAAGTGGCCCTCTAAAGGCAGCAATAACTCTGAAGTGGCCCTCAATGAAAACAAGTTTGACACACCTGACTTATGGCTCACAGGCTAGAGTTTGATATTATAAATATGTTTAAAAAACCCAATAATGTATATACATATATATATAAAGGCCTTAACGATTCGTTTTAACAATGATTTCCGGTTGCCGATAGGATTCAGGGACGGTATTTTTTTATTTTTTTTTAGAAGGATACGATCCGAAATGATTCAGTGAGTTGAAATCGATTCAGTAACTTTAAAAAAAATAAAAAATTAAGCAGTGTTACTGTGAAACAAATGCTGGATACTGGACATTGCAAGTAAAGTTTTCTATATTCCTGTTATTTCTTGTAAGGCAATTAGGTATACATGAGTTATGGATACAAACAAGCAAGTAAACAACAATTAATAGCCAATGCATTGCATTCACATCTTATTCGAATAAAGTGCAACCAAAACTTTAGGTTGAATCAACAAGAGGAAACCTTTTTTGCTCACATTTTCAATATTCAGGCCATTTTCAATAAAAGTACAGTAACCAACATTTTAACAATATATTTTCCTGCTACTTGTTTTTCAACATAAAATAATACAATATTATTATCAAAAATAAAGTGTTGACTTAGGGTTCAATCAACAATAGATTAAACTGCTACTTCTACTGTTGTTTTTTGACATAGCATTAATACAAATACAAAATAAATTAATATTAAAAATGTAGTGCAACCAGATCTCTTCAGGTTAAATAAGCAGTAGTTTGACCTACTACTACTCTCATTTTAATAAA
Source organism: Entelurus aequoreus (assembly GCF_033978785.1). Lineage (NCBI taxonomy): Eukaryota > Metazoa > Chordata > Actinopteri > Syngnathiformes > Syngnathidae > Entelurus > Entelurus aequoreus. The sequence continues at coordinate 43,068,016 of NC_084731.1, read as the reverse complement.
CATAGCAGAGAAAAGTCACAACAAATCCAAACGCCACAATACAACAGCATGAAGCCATAACACAACAACTATATGCCAAAGCACAACAATACAAAGAAGAAACAGAAGTGACAGTGAGCAAGTGACCTCTTTTTCAGTCCTAAATCACTTTTTTAAAAACTTTTTCAGTGATACTAATCTAATATGTTCAGGAGGATCATCTGTCGTTGTTACTTGCTCTGTTGTCACTCCTGTCGTGTCGGTCACGTTCTTTGTGGCTTAAAGTTGTGTTGCAGCTTTATATTATTGTGTTGTAATGTTTGGATTCGCTATGGCTTTTGCAATCGTGCTGTAGCTGAAAGTTGTTGTGTTGTAATTTATAAATGTCTTGTCGCATTCGCATTTGTTGTGACCTTTCTCAGCCACCATAGCTTTTACAGACTGATGGCGATGACCCCACAGACGGATAGACAGACTTGATTAACTGTTAACATCCTTATCATTACATTTGTTAAACTTCATACAAAGTCTTCCGTTGTTAAATCCAATGTTTTTTTTTCTAATGTTGTTAAAATCAATCGATTGACCTTTAAAACAATGTTGGATAGATACCTATCTTCCGCAAGGCAAACTTGCCGAGTACAGATTGATGTTGTCGTATGCTGGCATGTTTTGAAGTGTTTGCAAATGCAAAGGATAGAGAGGACCTCTGGCAGCTTGCAGGTATGATAAGTCTTTACTTGATTTTAAACACACATGATGAAAACCCCACAACTTGGGTATTAGCTCAACGTAACATGGAGATTAGCATAAACATAGATAGTGTGAAAACAAACAACAAAACCTACAAACAAACCGACATCTGTAGCGAACAATGGACCAGTAACTAAGACAGGAAGACACCAGAATATAAGGGCAGTTATTAGGGGATGATACAGGTGAGGACGCTAATCAGTAAACAGAAAGCGGTAGGGTAGCGGGAGGAGTTGGCGGCCAGTCGCCAGGCCAAGTGTCCTCGACTCCATCTAGGACAAGTCAGGTAGCGGCGGCGAGTCGAACGCCGATGCAGCTGGCGAGGCGGGGGTCTATGGACTGGCCACATCTTTGGCCGAGGAGAAGGCGGACATGAGTGGCACCAGAACCTCAGCAGCCAAAGTGTTTCATGCCCAAGTTTTGGGCATCGCTGCTGATGGCGGTGAGGGCGTCCATGATTTGTCCACATGCGTGGCCGATGAGGAGGTGGATGTGAGCCGCAACAAAACCTCAGCAGCTGCTGAGGTCTATGCCCAGATCCTGGGCGTCGCTGCCGATGGCGCGGAGGGAGTCCATGGAACAGCTATTTCCATGGCCGACTAGGAGGAGGAGTTGGAGCACCAAGCAGGCACCTCCTCAGCAGGTGAGGAGGTCTAATATCAGATGGGTGATTCTGCAGAAGGCAAACTTGAGACAAGCCTGGCAGTAGGACTTGAGACGAGGCTGGCTGCAGGACTTGAAACGAGGCTAGGGCTGACTGCAAAGCCGGAGGCATTGATGTAGCTGCCTGCAGAGCTAGAGACGATAATGGCGGCGTGGTGGGAAGACCCGCTGGAGATGAAGTTGGTGGCGTGGTGGGAAGATCCGCTGGAGACGAAGATGGCGGCGTGGTGGGAAGACCCGCTGTACACGAGGATGACGGCGTTGTGGGAAGACCCACTGGAGATGAGGATGGCGCCGTCGCCGGAAGACCCGCTGGAGACGAGGCTGGTATCTGCTGACGAGGCTGGCAGCGTCATTGGCAGACCAACTGGAGACGATAGCGGTGTCGGTGAAGTGGGCGGAGAGTGGCTCTCTGGGGGCGGAGCTTGATCATTTAGGAGCGGGGCTTGAACATGGCTACAATGAGGCTTACTGTTCAATTTCCTCCAAGAAAATGTTTTTCTGATAGTCAGCTATTGTTAACTTATTGTCTTTAGAGTGAGGCTAACAGAAAACAAAAAAAGTTGTCCTTGCTTTGAGCCTCTGCCGCTCTGGTGAGGGGGAAAAAATCAGTGTGTGGCATTACATCATCTGAGCGTGCCACAGACATTGGTGGCATGCTGTCATCACGGCGTGGCTTTTGCTTCTGTGCATGTGTCCTTGCGCGTGTCTTCGAAAACGCTGGCCTGACGTCATCCAGCTCCTTCTGCTTCATGCTTTGTGCTGTGGCCCAAGTCATGACATGTTTGGCGAAATGATCAATCGGATTACCAAACTCTTGCTGTTGTGGTGAGGTAGTAGAAGCTTTCTTTTCTGCCCCTCGCTTTGACTCGGTGGAGGAATTCCGGGATTCTGCCTGTCGCCGTGGCAATGAGGCGTGGGTCGGCGGCGTGGCATGGTCGTTAGGCAACACATGACATTCACGTGCAGAGCACAGACCTTTTACATGATATATAATGTCAAATACATAACATAGGTCAATTCAATCAATTAGTATGTTAGGTGGGTGTTCATTTTGTAACAATAGAAATTGTTATTTGTGTTTACGTTGCACACAGACATATTTGAGTGACGAACCGGAAGCCATATTGAGTGTTGACAGCTACGCATGAATATGTGTCTTTGTTGTGTGTTTATACAAATAAAAAGACCTGGTGATTATTTCAATTGTTTATTTTTTTGAGTGAATTAATATTGGCCTGTGGATTACTGGGATGACGGTTGATGAAGCGCGATAGCGGCGGTCATGAGTAAAGTGCATTCACTTTAAATGGATACTAACTCTTAGTAGCGTGCGTGACTTTGTGGGACCAGAAGAAAAAAATACAAACTTTTGTGTGGTGTTGCATCCTTATTTGTGATTATTCCAAGCTGATTATCATCCACCTGTGTCTTTTTTATGCGTAGCAATGACACTTGAACTGAATGTGACAGCAAGTCATAAATATAAGAGCAAGCTGGATTTAAAAAAAACCCAACAATATCTGTATTATTGATCCATAATGTTAACAGTCTTCCTGGACCGACCCAGTTATAGGAGCCTGTACAAAAAAATACATCCCTGCTCATGACTGTTTGCCCAGTTAATGAGTATTTCATCAAATTATGTTAGAGAGCTGATACAAAGGACACATGATAGTAAAGATTGATAGTGTACAAAACACATCTAAATTATGTTAATGAATTCAATTAATGGTTACATGTCTGGGTGCTTCAAGCCTAGTTGTCATCCATGTGGAATTAGAAACAAACAAAAAAAAACTTTTCCCATCTATTGGTGTTTGACTGCATTCGTACAATTTTTTATATTTCTATCAAAGATGCTGTTTGCAACTTTCTCACTGTAACAGTTTTCAAAGCAAAAAATAATATAAGAACACCACTGGCTAGCTTATGTTACCATTAGTGGTTTAACAGAACACATTTGTTTGACAATTGCCAATATTTTTCAAAATTCCAAAGTTTATATACCGTATTTTTCGGACTATAAGGCACACTTAAAATCCTTTCATTTTCTCAAAAATCGAAAGTGCACCTTATAACCCTGCGCGCCTAATGTACGGAATAATTCTGGTTATGCTTACTGACCTCGAAGCAATTTTATTTGGTACACGATGTAATGACAAATGTGACCAGTAGATGGTAGTCACACATAAGAGATACGTGTAGACTGCAATATGACGCCAGTAAACAACACCAAAACTTTAAATGTGCCATTGAAAATAAAGAACATTACACACGGCACTAAAAAATCTGTCAAAATGTTATAGTATGACTTTGAAGTCGCACGGCTTTGCGGCAACCGTAGTCAGAGATACAAGTATTACTATGGTGTGTGTATAAGGACCAAAAAATGGCACCCATTAGCAGACATTTTATCTGGCGTTTTGTTTCCCAACATTATGCAAAACCAACTTTTCTTAACTTCTGGTACCTGCTGATGTGCATTTGAGATCTGCATAAGTCCTGAAAATTTTCGCAAGTCCGCCACAATCCGCAAACGAACAAAACATTGGAAAGGCACAAGTTCCATTCGAGAATTCAAAAGCAGGGGAGAGCATGGAATCATTCATCAGTGATTTGAAGATTAAAGCTAAAACATGTCAATTTGGAGATCTAACTGACGAACTCATATGTGACAAAATTGTGTGTGGCATCACAAACGACTCTCTGAGAAAGACATTACTGAGGGACAGTGAATTGACTATTGCCAAGGCAATCTCAATCTGCCGTATTGACGAAATGACAGAGGAAAATATCAAGACATTGGCTACACAAGCTACCAATGTTGATGAGATTAAACCTACACAATACAAGCAATTAAAAGGCAAATTCCAGAAAATTGCCCAGACTATCACAAAGTGTAACAATTGTGGAAGGAGTCACACTGCAAAAAGGGAAATGTGTCCAGCGTTTGGACAACAATGTCACAACTGCAAGAAACAAAATCACTACAAAAAATGCTGCAAGTCAAAGCCACAGAGCCAGTCCAAGTTTACCACAAACAAGCGCTATGAACAATCTGTGCATGATGTGACAATGGATCAACACAGCCAAAGTGAAAATGACACATTCTATGTGGATGGCTTGGAAATTGAAAATTGCGTTGACACTGTAAATCCACAACAAAGAGACCAAGATGAAGGATTTGTCACAGTGTGCATAAATGACGTGCCAACCAAAATGAAAGTGCATACAGATGCTAAATGCAATGTAATGTCACTGAAGACTTTTAATAGAGTAAACAGCGGTGTGAAACTCGCCAAACAACACAAAAGCACAAATTTGGCTGCTTACGGAGGAGCCAAAATCGAGACACAAGGTGAAGCTACACTGACATGCTTTCTAAAGGGACAGCGCCACTTACTGCCATTTTTCATAGTGGATAAAAACGTGACATCACTGTTGGGCTTCCGTGCATGCCTGCGTATGGGGCTAGTCGAGTTGAGTCCCGATGTGCACCATGTCACCACAGAGAACACTGGAGAGTTCAGCGCACGGATCCTCACACTATACCAAGATATTTTCAGTGAAGAGCTCGGAGAACTACCAGTTGTTTACACAATGACAGTGGACCCCAATGTGCCGCCTGTTGTTAGGCCGGCCCACCGCATCCCCGTAGCAATGCAAGATTGTGTAAAAGTCGAACTTGAACGCATGGAACGCATAGGCGTTATTACTTCAGTCACTGAACCAACAGATTGGGTGTCATCCATGGTCGCTGCGCACAAGAAAGGCAAATCAGAAATCAGATTGTGCATCAACCCCAAAGATTTAAATGAAGCACTAAAACGGCCCCACCACCCCATGAGAAGTGTGGAGGAGGTAGCAGCACAAATGTCAGGTGCGACAGTGTTTTCAGTGCTAGACGCAAAAAATTCATTCTGGCAGATCCGCCTGGACAAGAAGTCCTCAATGAAGACAACATTCAGTACTCCTTTTGGACGTTACAGATTCCTTCGCATGCCTTTCGGCATTAACTCTGCAAGCGAAGTATTCCAGCGCACAATGGATCAGCTCTTTGCTGGATATCCATGCTCAGTCATTGTCGATGACATCATCATCGGAGGCCGTGATGTGGCGGAGCACGACGCCAACCTAAAAAAGTGCTTGAACGTGTGAAGGAAATAAACCTCAAACTCAATCCGCAGAAATGCAAGTTTCGACTTGACCAAGTATGCTACGTTGGTCATATCTTCACAAGTAAAGGATTGAAAGCGGACCCCTCCAAAACTGCTGCTATCACAGAGATGCCAGTACCCACAGATGTCTCTTCACTTCAACGTTTCCTGGGAATGGTCAACTATCTTGGCAAGTACATTCCAAACCTCAGTGACATCGCAACGCCACTGAGGAAGCTGACTCACAAAGAGACCGCATGGTGCTGGTTCCAGCAACACCAAGATGCTTTCTTCCGCCTGATAGCATGTCTCTCCTTTCCACCAGTATTGGCCTACTACGATGTCAAAGAGCCAGTCACGCTGACCTGTGACGCCTCATGCTTTGGACTAGGAGCTGCTTGCATGCAAAATGGAAGGCCAGTAGCCTTTGCATCCCGCACCCTTACAGAAACAGAAACTCAATACGCTCAAATTGAGAAGGAGCTTCTAGCTGTTGTGTTTGTGTGAACCAGTTCAGAGACTATGTGTATGGCAAGCCCACCATAGTAGAAACTGACCAGCAACCGTTGGTGACTATCTTGAAGAAACCGATTGTTATAGGCGAGTAAGGGTTGCACCCCTAACAGAATGGTATGTCCCAGCAGCTAGCAGGAAGTGTGTGTTGTGTTTACGTCCGGGCCATCAGTTGCAATAAAGACCACTGAATGAGTTACACACTATTGTCTCCTGTCCCAACTATATACTAGAACATGGCGTCAGAAGTGGCTAGACCCAAAGTTTGAGGGTTGTGTGTTGTCGTGCTGCACTGACGGCACACACGAAAAAAAAAAAAAAAAAAAAAAAAAAAAGAAGGAGCAGTGGAGGCGAAGACGGGAGATTTAGCCGTTAGCAACAAGCTAGGCTAACAGCGATAGCTTCACCATGGCTTCCAGCATACCACCACCGGAGGAAATGAAGCTGAGTGGCGATATCACAAGTAATTGGGACAATTTTAGAGCCGAATTTGAGGATTATATTCTGGCATCAGGACTAAAAGAAAAATCAAAGGAAGTGCAGGCAGCAACCCTGCGACGAGTGATGGGCGCTGAATGCCGCCACATATACAAGCATAACCTGGGACTCACGGCGGACCAGCAGAAGGACGTGGACGTCATCCTCGAGAGTCTCGGTGCGTATTTCAAGCCAGCCAGAAATGTAATATTCGAGAGATACGTTTTCGGCAACTGCAAGCAAGATGAAGGGGAGCCCATTGATGCGTTTGTAACGAGGCTGAGGGAAAAAGCTGCTTCCTGTGAGTATGGCCAACTCGGAGAGGAACTTATAAGAGACAGAGTGGTGTTGGGTGTCAGTGATGAGGGTGTGCGGCGTCGCATGCTCAGAGAGAAGGATCTCACGCTGACATCAGCCATCGAAATATGCAGAGCTGCTGAAATGACGGATATCAGGTTGAAGACGATGGCACAGGACAGGCCGCTGGAGGCAGTGCATGCGACAGATGGCCGGCGGCCGCGACCAACATCTAAGCAGGAACACTTTAGCAAGTTTCAGAATCAGGCACAGAGTGAGGGTGCTGCATGTAGATATTGTGGCAACATGCACAAGCGCGGACGTGAACTTTGCCCAGCATATGGGAAGAACTGCCGCAATTGCGGAACAGCAAATCATTTCGCTAAGGTGTGCCTGAAGGGGAGACAAGCCCGACAATTGAACATAGCAGAGGCTGAGGTCCAGGAGGATATGGTCAGGGACAGCACAGAGGCCCACATCTACACAACAGAGAGCATAGGTGCAGTCCAGGGCGGTGGGAGGAAATGGTTTGCTAACATAAGAGTGAATGGTGGGTCTCAGAGGTGCCAGCTAGATTCAGGGGCGACCTGTAATGTGATGAGTATACAAGACAAGAGAAGACTGGCGCCTGGTGTGGAGTTAGGGCCGAGCCAGACCAGATTGGTACTGTATTCAGGCGAAACGATGCAATCCATAGGGATATTCAGGACAGAGTGTGTAGTGAGGGGCAAAACACACAAGCTTGAGTTCGAGATAGTGAGAAGCAAGCAGAGACCCCTGCTGTCGGGCGAAACCAGTGAGCGGCTAGGCCTAATGCGCTTCACCATCCCTCAGGAGCTGCTTATGGTGGGGCAGAGCAGGTCAGAGCCACTAACTAGGCAGCACCTTGTTATGACATATGATGATGTTTTTAACAGTCCAGTCGAATCCGTCCCAGGGGAGGTTCATTTTGAGCTAGACAAAGATATAGCCCCGGTGCAGGCTCCCCCACGCAATGTGCCAGTGGCACTCAGAGAGGCAGTCAAGGCTCAGCTAGATAAATATGAGCGAGATGGGCACCTAGCCTCAGTGTCAGAGCCAAGTGAGTGGATTAGCAACATGGTGATAGTCAGACAGCCAGACAAGGTGAGGATCTGCATAGACCCCAAGTTTCTAAATCAAGCTCTGAAGAGGTCACATTACCTAATGCCGACCTTAGAGGATGTGCTATACAAGCTGCCTAAAGCGCGCATATTCACCCTTGTAGACGCACGTGATGCCTTTTTACAGTGTAGGCTAGATGAGGACAGTAGTTACATGACTACGTTCTGGACACCGTGGGGCAGGAAGCGCTGGTTAAAGCTACCGTTTGGTGTGTCAGTAGCGCCAGAGGTATACCAGCGGAAGCAGCATGAGCTGCTGGCAGGGCTTGCTGGTGTAGAGCCAATCGCAGATGACATACTGGTGGTAGGGTGTGGGGAGACAGATGAGGAGGCCATACAGGACCATGACACAAAACTGATAGCGCTCATGGAGAGGTGCAGAGAAGTTAAGCTAAGATTGAGTCTAAAGAAGCTGCAGTTCAGGCTTAGAGAGGTCAAGTTTCATGGGCATATTCTGTCAGCAGAGGGGCTCAAGGCAGACCCAGAAAAGATCAGGGCAGTCCAGGACATGCCACACCCCACCGACGCCAAAGCAGTCCAGCGGTTCATAGGGTTTGTCACCTATCTCGCAAAGTTCATGCCACGACTCTCCGACATCTGTGAGCCACTGCGGAGGCTGCTGGACAAAGACGTCCCGTGGCATTGGCTGCCTAAACACGAGGCTGCAGTCAAGGAGGTCAAGCGGCTGGTCACGGCAGCCCCGCTCCTGAGATACTACGACGTGACCAAGCCAGTCACCATCCAGAGTGATGCGAGCCAGAAGGGGCTTGGATGCTGTCTGATGCAGGAGGGCCAGCCAGTCGGGTTTGCATCACGGGCGCTAACTCAGACAGAACAGAACTATGCACAAATCGAAAAGGAGTGTCTGAGCATCGTGTTTGCGTGCCAGCGATTCCACTATTACCTGTATGGGCGTGGAGAGATCACAACAGAAACGGACCACAAGCCACTCATCTCGATTTTCAACAAGCCTCTCCTCACGGCACCCAAGAGGCTCCAAAGCATGCTGCTCACACTTCAGAACTACACCCTCAAGGTAGTGTACCAGCCGGGCCCAGACATGCACATCAGTGACACGTTGAGCAGAGCCACGGCTCCACTACAGAGGACGGACACGAGCTACACAAAACACGCAGTTTGTAGCCTGCAGAGGGCGCAGGAGGACACTGAACAGATAAATCAGGCTGATTATCTGAATGTCACCAGACAGCGCCTGGCGCAGATAAGACAACACACGGAGATGGATGAAAACCTCCAGATGCTAAAGGCAGCAGTGCTCAGGGGATGGCCAGATCTCCGTGAGGATACTCCTCTGGCGATCAGGGAGTACTGGTCAATTCGTGACGAGATCAGCGCACAAGATGGAGTGCTCTTCAAAAGCCAGCGGGTCATAATTCCAAAGTCGTTACGCGCGGAGATGCTGAAACGCATCCACGCCAGCCACGTAGGAGGAGATGCCTGTTACAGACAGGCCAGAGACACGCTGTACTGGCCGAACATGCAAGGTGAAGTCAAGGACTATGTGAGTCAGTGTTCAGCATGTAACGAATATTCACATGACCAACAGCGAGAAACAATGATGTCACATGCACTCCCGACGCGGCCATGGCAGATTCTCAGCATGGATCTATTCAGGCAAGCAGGCAAGGATTTTCTGATCATCGTTGACCATTACTCAGACTTCTGGGAGATAGAGCTGCTCCCAGACTTGTCAGCAGAGACCACAGTCCTGAGGTGCAAGGCCCAATTCGCACGACACGGACAGCCTGACCGGGTCATTACAGACTGTGGTTCTCAGTTTGACTGCGGGACATTCAGGAGGTTTGCAAAAGAATGGGACTTTAGCCATGTAATGTCTTCACCCAGGCACCCAAAGTCTAATGGAAAGGCTGAGTCGGCAGTAAAGATAGTGAAGAATCTGTGCAAGAAAGCAGCCAGCGCAGGCAATGACCCATGGATAGCCATCTTACAGTGGAGAAACACGCCCACGGAGGGCATGCTCAGCAGCCCAGCACAAAGACTGATGTCTCGGAGGCTGAAAACTCCGCTCCCGGTCGCCGACACGCTCTTGGAGCCGAGCGTAGTCACTGGGGTCCCGGAGAAGCTGCGGGCGAAACACCAGACAGCCAAGTTCTGGTATGACAGGTCGGCCAGAGACTTGCCCGAGCTGTGTATCGGCCAAGACATCAGGATGAAGCCACTACCTGGCGACAGGACGGGCAGGTGGAGGAGGGGCGTGTGCCTGAAACAGGCGGGCCCCAGATCATACCTGGTGGATGTCGAGGGGACGTTCTATCGACGGAATCGGGTGGATCTGCGGCCAGCTGAGGGGGAGGCGATCGGACGCCACCCTGAGCAACAAAGCATGCAGCGCAGCGGCCCGCCTGAGGAGCAACACAGCGATCCGTCTGACAGCACGACGGGCAATATGGAGGACAGTGACACAAACGGGCAGGGGGCCAGGCCGCTCAGGCGGAGTGGTGTGCACCAGCCCGCGGGCAACGCCACGCCCGTGACGGAGCAGAGGACGGCCAGTGGCAGGCTGGTGAGAGTGCCGGTCAGGTTGGACTTATAGATATTATGGACTGGGGTTTGGGCCTGAGGCTGGACAATTGTTGTGTTGACACACGTTTGAAAAAAAAAAAAAAAAAAAAAAAAAAAAAAAATAGGGGGACGGAATCTGTAATGTGTTTTATTTTAGTAATGTGTTAATATGGGATACATATTCGGGTTGTTTATGTTCTTAGAAAGGTTCATCTAAGAAAGGGGAGATGTTATAGGCGAGTAAGGGTTGCACCCCTAACAGAATGGTATGTCCCAGCAGCTAGCAGGAAGTGTGTGTTGTGTTTACGTCCGGGCCATCAGTTGCAATAAAGACCACTGAATGAGTTACACACTATTGTCTCCTGTCCCAACTATATACTAGAACACCGATTCACAATGCCCCTGCCGTCTTCAGCGGATGCTGCTACGCCTGCAAAGCTATGACATAAGCTTAGTCTACAAAAAAGGAAAGCACATGTACAGTACTTAGCTGACACTCTTTCAAGAGCCCCTAATGCAACAGACAGTGAGAGCCCATCTGATAGTGGTTCTTTCGACATCATGTCGGTGAGCTACATTTCTACAGCCCGCCTGGAAGAGCTCAAGAAACACATGGAGGAGGATGAAGTATTGCAGACTCTTAGTGCAGTTATCCAGCGTAGATGGCCTGCAAGACAGACTCAGCTGCAGCCTGCCATTGAAGTTTTCTTCCCCTACAGAGATGAACTCACTGTGGAAGATGGAATTGTCATGAAAGGGCAGAAAGCAGTCATTAAGATTGTACATAAAGGTCACCCAGGCATTGAAGCGACCAAACGCAGAGCAAGAGGTATCATCTTTTGGCCATCAATGTCAGGAGACATCACTGAAGAACTACTTTCTTGCACAGTGTGCAACAGCACAAAACAACATCAGCAGAAAGAACCGCTCCATCTCTATCCAGTTCCAGACCTTCCGGGGTCCACAGTTGCTACAGACATTTTTGAATGGAGTGGACAACACTACCAAGTGCTAGTGGATTCCTATTCTGGATGGTTTGAAATTGACCTTCTACGAAACATCACAGCAACAGCTGTAATTTTCAAATTGAAAATACATTTTTCAGTGCATGGTACACCACACACACTGCTATCTGACAATGCAAGACAGTACTTCATCCACACAACCAGCAGAACAGAGTTTCCCCTGTCGAATGGACTCGCGGGAAGAGCTATCAGGAGTGCCAAGCAACTGATGGAGAAATCCCACCGGGACAAAACTGATGTCTTCCTAAATCTCCTTAACCTCAGAAACATTCCCCGAGATGCAGACCTTGGTTCCCCTGCCGAACGGTTAATGTCAAGACAAACCCGTGCAGCTATCCCAGTGTGTACCAGACTACTACAGCCAACAGCAAAAGACTCAAGACAAGTACACGCTCGACTAGTCGACAAGAGAACTATGGTGAAACGTCACTACGACAAGTCAAGTCGCCCACTGAGTCCCTTGGCAGAAGGGCAAGTGATCCGTATGCAGACTCCATCCGTATGCAGACTCCTGCTGGACATGACCGACTTGGAATAGTGGAAAAGTCGTGCGAAGAGCCACGTTCCTACATCATCCAATCCGATGGGAGAAGATACAGGAGGAATCATCGCCACGTCTTCCCGGTTCAAGAACGACCACCAACACCGTTCCAGAACGACGAAGCAGACTGTCAGGATGGTAGACATACCATGGTGAACTTAGTCCCTCCCACACCACTGAGAGAAGAGACAGTGATTAGGCAAACGGAAAGTGCATCACAAATTTGACCCAGATTCACCACGACGCAGACTGACACAGCTTACACAACACGTGCAGGTCGAGATTGTAGACCCAATCCAAAGTATGTGCAGTAAGAAAAGAAAAATGCATGTGTGATTTATTTTGAGAGATAGTATTTTTTCTAGCTGTTCTGTGATGTGTTTAGATATTTCATACAGATAGTGAATTGTTTGTACTCACCCTACACAGTTAAGAGATTTGATCTCAGTTACATATAGATATTAATTTCACTTATCTTCTTTTGTTTTTTTATGAAGGACTCTTAACTAAAAGGGAAGGATGTAGATCATTTGGTAAATGACTGTTTTGTTGTTGTAATTTTCGAACACACCACCAGGGTGTGCACATCAGGGAATCAGTGATTACCACTCTCTCATGCAGTGCATATGTACAATTGCTGTCCTCCTGAAGTATTAATTAAAGCCAAGTTATTCATGCAGCTCGGCATGGTTCTTCCTACGGGTAACTACAAACAACAACATGAATTTAAGTTAAAAAAGAAGAAGAAAAACCTCCTAAAGTATCTAATAAATGGTGTTTAGTTCACCGCACGTCACTGGAATATACATTCAAAGACAGCTAAAGCTGGCTATCCAAAATGCTATTATTAGCTAAGAACACCTAAAGCTAATGCGTGTGCATGTGTGACGTACGTGCGTAACAGTGACGTGCGGTGAGGTCCATTATTGGTGAGGCACTGACTTCATCACAGTCAGATTTACAAACATATGAACCCTAAAGAGCAGGGGTGTCCAAACTTTTTCCACTGAGGGCCGCACACGGACAAATTAAAGCATGTGGGGGCCATTTTGATATTTTTCATTTTCAAACCATAACAGGGGTCCCGGGGACCATAAAGGGTCTCAGTCATTAAAATGTTAAAAATAAGTCAGATTATTATTATTTTTTAAATTATTTAACGCTTACAGTATTTTTTTTATTTTTTATTTTTTTGTTGAAAGGACTAGTTGGTACAATCCCTGGGGACTCTGCATGGCAGGGGCGTCCTCCTCCCTGAGCCAGGCTTGCACCTCTATATCAACTTCAAGTTGATATAAAGTAATACAAATTAAAAAAAACGTTTTATGGCTTTTCTGTCAAAAACAACTTAGTTTTTTTTTTAGTAAAACTGAAATATGCAGTATTTAGTAATTAGAGCCCTAATAGATCAATAATGCAGGACACCATTGATTTTAATTCTTTCATATTTTTGAGTAATCACAGTGAAAAGATAAATAAAAAATCACTAAATATATTTGGGATCCAAAAGGTGCCCCACTCATAAAGTGATACATTTTTATTAGGTTTTTCTTTTACTTTCAACACTTAAGTTACGAGATCGACTTCAGATATATCTGTCGATTTTATGCTGGAACTATTATTTTGTTTGTTTTATGCGCTTTTGTCAAAGAAAATTTTGATGTTTTTATATGGCAACCACACAATATATTAGTTAAGTTAAAGTTAAAGTACCAATGATTGTCACAGCAATATTTACCACATAAAACATTTTAAAGTGAAATATTTGAAGTAATTGGAGCCCTGAAAATAATTCATTATAACATGGATTTTTTGTCATTATATATTTTTTTGAGCAATGGCAAAAAAAAGACAAATGAAGAAAGACAAAAGAAAAAAAACAGCTTTTGTGTCAACACAGCAACTTTTTCTCGTTAGATTTCACCTCATTCCACTTTTTTTAATGTTCTTTTTTATTTTTACAATAGTATTTCCAGAATGTGTGGCGGGCCGGTAAACAATTAGCTACGGGCCGCAAATGGCCCCCGGGCCGCACTTTGGACACCCCTGCTAAAGAGTATCTTATTCACCATGTGATTGGCAGCGGTAAACGGGTTATGTTTAAAAGCTCATACCAGCATTCTTTACACATACAAACTGTAGCACACAAAAGAGCACATTTAATTAAAAAAAAACATTATTATTGTCTTACCTTTCTTGCTGGACATCCACACAGCCAGCCTTTGCGTGTGTACCACGCCGTTTGAAAAAAACGGGTCTTCTGTCCCGAAGTCAAAAGCATACCTTTTAGCTCCGGAGTTGGTCTACCTTTAATTATTACCTCCTGCTTCGATTGAAAGTCCAGTTTAGAAAACTGTTTTATTTAACATATGTAATCCTCCATGTTTTTAATAAAAGTTCAGGCGAGAGGAAATAAACAATCGCTGCACTCATTGCTAACTTTTTTTTTTTTTTTTTTTCTGCGGCGAGGAATGATCTCTGGGATCACTACCGCCCTCTACCACCAGGAGGCCGGATTACTTCGAGCCTCAGCCAGGACGTCTTTTGCAGCAGTTTTATGAATGCTCAGCACAAAAAATACGTTACACACATACAGTTGTTGACAAAATACACTGTACATTATATACCTCAGCTAACTAAACTATGCCATAGTTTAGTTAGCTGATATAATTCATATAGCAATACAGTCTCACTGCACAGCAGGCCAGCAGTTAGCCGAGTCATTGCGCACAATCCATGTTGAGGCACAACTGAGTGACGTGCCTCAACTGGCTGCTGATCACCGCACCGTCTCTTCTCAGTATTTGAACGGCAAATGTGAAAATAAAAATAAAAATAATCTAAACCTGGTGAAGTTAAATGGAAAATAACTTTAGTATAATCACTAGATACATATAACTATTGAATCTTTTTTTTTTTCTTTTTACATTTTTTTTCTTTCCATGATGGCAGGTGAGGCCCCGCCTCCCCTGCCTCTACTGACTGCACATCACTGGTGCGTAATTACGTCATTACGTACGAGAAGCCGTAAGAGGGTGAATATACTGTGTAAAATACATGGGAAAGTTGGCGCCCTCTAGGCATCTGTGTGAATGTTGCAAACACCCCCTTTAACTACACCTTTTTCTCAGTCTAAAAATCATGCACCCAAAGGTGTGAATGTGAACGTGTACAAACACTTCTGTTTGAATGGTGATTGTCAGCTGGGATAGGCTCCAGCCAACCTGTGACCCCAATTACAACAAGCGGTATAGAAAGATGCACATCAATAAATAAATGTATGCTTTAGGCCTGTAATGCATGGGTATAGTGTTGCAACGATACCAATATTTTGGTACCGGTGCTAAAATTGTTTCGATACTTTTCGGTAATTTTCTAAATAAAGCGGACCACAAAAAAATTGCATTATTGGCTTTATTTTAACAACAAATCTTAGAGTACATTAAACATATGTTTATTTTTGCAGTTAAGTCCTTAAATAAAATAGTGATCATACAAGACAACTTGTCTTTTAGTAGTAAGTAAACAAACAAAGGCTCCTAATTAGTCTGCTGACATATGCAGTAACATATTGTGTCATTTTGCATTCCATTATTTTGTCAACATTATTAGGGACAAGTGGTAGAAAAGGAATTATTAATCTACTTGTTCATTTACTGTTAATATCTGCTTACTTTCTCTTTTAACATGTTCTGTTTACACTTCTGTTAAAATGTAATAATCACTTATTCTTCTGTTGTTTGATACTTTACATTAGTTTTGGATGATACCACAAATTTGGGTATCAATCCGATACCAAGTAGTTGCAGGATCATACATTGGTCATATTCAAAGTCTTCATGTGTCCAGGGACATATTTCCTGAATTTATTAACATAATATAAATTTTTTAAAAACAAAAGAAGATGTTGTGATGGCAAAAAATATCGACCTAATCATAGTAGTATCGACTAGATACGTGCCTGTACTTGATATCATTACAGTGGATGTTAGGTGTAGATCCACCAATGGCGTTTGTTTACATTTTGACGCAGGTGAGCTACGGTGTGTAGTAAAGCATGCTTAGCTATTCCTCGTCCTGCAGGGATGATACTTGTAAGAAACTTACTTTATTTGTCGCCATGGAGACCAGGATTAGTGATTTAGAAGTAGCTAAAACACTGCCGATGGCGGATGGACATTAGCCGCTATCTAGCTAGCCATGTCTTAAAGCACCTCTTCCTGAGGGCGTTTCAGTGTTATAACTTCACCTTTATCTTTAGTTTTTAAGCCAAAATGCGTCCGTTCTCCATGTTCTGTCTACACACGGTTTATGCTTGTAAGTACTCTGTGATTGTGCGCTGCCGAACATGCTTGTGTGCTTGTAAAACCAGCAATATCACGACATGACTTTGATGCGGGCGCGGGCGCGGGGTAGTGGTGTACCGGTACTTTTCAGAGGTGGTATAGTACCGAAAATGATTCATTAGTATCGCGGTACTATACTAATAGTGGTATACCGCACAACCCTAATAGAAAGATAAACGTTGCACTTATGCTCCTTAAATGTATATTTATTTATTTGGTTAACTTGACAATGTATTGGGTATATTCCATGCGCGTTTGAAAGCACAAATATTTGTTAGATCTTGAGTGTGTTGTTCCCACAAGACACGCAAACACCACCCATGCAGTGTAACTTGTAATGCAGGAGAAAAAAAAGTTGCTGGGGTTTTCTTATTACTCAGCAGGGAATATGAGTAAATCAAGTAGATGGTTATTGCTCAAGAGGAGATGCCACCACAAACAGGCTTCTTGTAATAGGCTGCTTGTACTTGTCCTGCTGCGAGTGCTTCTAAAATGTCGTGTTGACGTCGGGGGAATAGTTGTGTTTAGAGCGAGGCTGAATAGACAAGAAAAACACAGCTTGACTGTTTCAAGATGGACTGGGTTCACCGTTAGGTGATTTATTGTATTCTGTTCTCCAATTTTTTGTTGACTTTACCACAGACTGTACATCTTGTTTTTTGTGGTGACTGTTGAGTGGTGCCGCACCCTCGTGTGTTTAGATAAGACTCAAACTGCCATTGTGAACACCAAGTAGTTACGGCGAAATGATCCACAGGCACGTCTCAGAAAACCTCTAATTAGTCATGCTCGATGGATTCAGTTGCCTCTTGACAGGCCTTTTTCCCTTCTGTGTTGCCAGATACTCTAATTACAAAGCTGGTGTGATGATCCCCAGGAAGAAGGGATTGGCTTCAAGTAAATGTTTTTCAACCCTGTGTTTTCTAAAAATACTATCACAATGAAAGTTGTGTCAAACACAGCAAAAATAGTCGGCAGATTTTACGGTAAAAAACCGGCAGCTCAGTCCCCAGAATTTTACTGTAAAAATAAGCGTGGTACTGATTTTAAATGTAAATAATTTAATGTTATAACCACAGAAATGTTACTGTAAAATACTGGTATAATTTCAACAGTCAAAATAAGACTGGTACTGCTTTCCTATTAACAGTAATGCAATGGAAATGACCATAGATACTTGCAGCTCATTTGCCGGATTTTTACTGTAAAAATAAAAGTGGTAACTTTTTCCCATTTACAGTAATGTACTGTAAAAACAAGGGCTGTAAATTTTACAGTAAAAAACTGATACATCAGCCGCCGGTATTTCACTGTGAAAGTAACAGTGATACCATATTGATTTGCATTAATTTGGAGTCAAATACTTGCAGCTAATTTGCCAGAATTTTACTGTAAAAATAAAAGTGGTAACTTTTTCCCCATTTACAGTAATGTACTGTAAAAACAAGGACAGTAGATATTAAGGTTAAAAAAAAACTGTCAGATCAGTCACCAGAATTTTACTGTAAGACTAAAAGTGGTACAGTTTTTACATTTATAGTAATTTGATGTAAAATACTGACAGCTCAGTCGCCCAAATTTTACTGTAAAAATAAGAGTGGTGCTGTTTTTAAATGTAAATAATTTGATGTTATAACCACTGAAATGTTACTGTAAAATACTGGCATAATTTCCACAGTAAAAAATAAAGCTGCTACTGCTTTCCCATTAACAGTAATGCAATGGAAAACAATGACCATAGATTTTACGGTAAAAAACTGACAGATCAGCTGCCAGTACTTCACTGTGAAAGTAACAGTGATACCATATTGATTTGCAGTCATTTGGAGTAAAATACTTGCAGCTCATTTGTCAGAATTTTACTGTAAAAATAAAAGTGGTAACTTTTTCCCATTTACAGTAATGTACTGTAAAAACAAGGACAGTTTATTTTAAGGTTAAAAATACTGTCAGCTCAGTCGCCAGAATTTTACTGTAAAAATAAGAGTGGTACTGTTTTTAATTGTAAATAATTTGATGTTATAACCACTGAAATTTTACTGTAAAATACTGGCATGATTTCAACAGTAAAAATAAAACTAGTACTGCTTTCCCATTAACAGTAACGCAATGGAAAAACAATGACCATAGATTTTACGGTAAAAAAAAACAGTAATGTACTGTAAAAACAAGAACAGTAAATTTTAAGGTAAAAAAAAATGTCAGATCAGTCACCAGAATTTTACTGTAAGACTAAAAGTGGTACCGTTCTTACATTTAGAGTAATTTGATGTAAAATACTGGAAGTTCAGTCGCCAGAATTTTACTATAAAATTAAAAGTGTTACCGTTTTGCCATTTACGGTATTGCACTGTAAAAACGACACCCATAGAACTTACAGTAAAAAAAAACTGGCAGATCAGTCACCAGAATTTGACCATAAATGTAAAAGTACAATTGTTTTGCCCTTTACAGGAATGTACTGTAAAAAAAGGGCTGGAAATTTTACGGTAAAAAAACTGTCAGAGCAGTCGCCAGAATTAAAAACACTGTGGTACAGTAAAAGTCTGGCGACCGAGCTGCCAGTTGTTTTTTATTTAATTTTTTTTAAAACCATAACATCTACAAATAGAGTGTAGCTTTGTGTTGTCACAGGCTGCCAGGGAAAATGCTCCAAACACAAAAATGATCCTACTTCAAAAATATACAAACACCGTTCAAACACATGCAAAATGCTGCGATCACGAAACACTGCAGGATTAAAAAATAAATGCAAAGGAAAAATGCTGCAAATTGCAAAAACACGCACAACCCTAAAAAACCAGCTGCATGTGAGAAATGCTCCAAGTTCACGGAACAAAAAAGGAAGTTGGCAGAATGAAAAGGTACGTTTTTTCTTTATTAAACCCATAGTTGTAAAATCGATAGCTCCATAATGCTGTCAAATATTCCGTCTTTAGTCCATTGAATTGCATAATAGTACGATTCAAGCCATTGTTTACATACCATGCTTTTTGCTATTGCTTTTTAAAATCCTGGATTTCTGGGGATAGGTTGATTGGCAACACTAAATTGGCCCAAGTGTGTAAATGTGAGTGTGAATGTTGTCTGTCTATCTGTGTTGGCCCTGCGATGAGGTAGCGACTTGTCCAGGGTGTACCCCGCTTTCCGCCCGAATGCAGCTGAGATAGGCTCCAGTACCCCCCGCGACCCCGAAAGGGACAGGCGGTAGAAAATGGATGGATGGATGGATGGATTTCTTTTGTCCATTAATCAAAGCTAAACCATGCACTCCAGCCATGATAACATCAAGGAATGAAAGAAATGTGTTGTCAGTAGTCAGCAATCATCCATGTAGTTTTTTTTTTGTAATGCAGAGCTTGTTTCTGCTCTTCTAGGGGGCAAAAGTTCAGGGATAAAGAGGAGCACGCAGCAGATTACACCATGTACGTAACACGCACGGCTACGACACAAAGAGCATTATGTCGCTCGGCTTATTTCCGTCGCAGTGTTTGTAGGAGCGTTTCTTCTCACTAAATAAATACGAGTCAAAGTTGTTTGTCATGTTGCCCTGCAGCCTTTCTCTTTGTCACTCTTTGAATGAGACGTCTTTCTCTTTTTTTCATGCATCCACTCAGGGTCGTGTTGTTCAGTGCGATTAGTACAGCACATTCTGTTCTGTTTCACTTCCTGATGACTGTGCAGGCTGTATCCCTGAATGAACTCACCCGTGTGCTTCTGGTTACACCGAGACACAAGACAGACAGAGTCCCGCGAGCGCCGTTCTAATCGTTTCTAAGTTACAGCCAAACAAGATCATTCGAAAGCGGTACAAGAGGAAAAAGGCTACAATTATTGGTTTAGTTGTGGTTTAAGAGAAAAGTGGAGTTAAATGTTTTCTTTAGGCCAGGAAGGCTACGGCATACATAAATAAGAAAACACATTGACACCGGAATAATTATCATTAAATGATACACATGATGGTACAGTGCAATGAGAATAAGGTTTGATCCCAAAAGCAATGAGAATTGACTGCTGTCATGAAATCTTCAATTGAACAGGCCCTCGCACCTTCATGCAAACCGGGGTTCACACGTGTGCTCGACGCGTTTGTATTGAGGTCGAAGGGAATTTTCACATCCATACAAAGTAGGCAGTAGGTGGTGCCATCCAAGTCGATGCATACTATAGGGATGTGAACCTTAACACAGCTCACAGTTCCATTAACCATTAATATTCTTGAGGTGAAGATCCAATTCAGAATCGATTCAAAACATTTCTTGCAAAATATTATTTGGTATATATATATGATGTTTGGGAATCATACATACTTTTATTATTTTATTGTTCTCTGTTTCACTGTTTTTTACTTAATTTTTTCATACTATAAAATAATAATAGTGTGAAACAAGTAAGTGAAAAATAGACAACAATGGTAGGTTTAAAAAAAACAAACCACTGACCTATTTTATTACTAACCCAGCAGACACAAGACATTGATACAACGTTGATTATACATACATACCGTATTTTCCGGACTATAAGGCGCACTTAAAATCTTTTTTTTTTCTTAAAACTCGACAGTGCGACTTATAACACGGTGCGCCTAATGTAAGAATACATTTAGTTGAGCTTACCCACCTCGAAGCAATTTTATTTGGTACATGGTGTAATGATAAGTGTGACCAGTAGATGGCATTTAAACATAAGAGATAAGTGTAGACTGCACCGTTTCATGTGCTTCAACATACGAGTATTATTATGGTGTGTGTATAAGGTAAGACATATTATCTGGCGTTTTGTTTCGCAATATTATGCAAAAGCAACTTTTCTTACCTTCTGGTACCTGCTGATCTGAATTTGGGATCTGCATAAATCCTGAAAAATTGCTTTGTAGTCCGTGTCGACGCCGTAGTCGATAAGCTTCTTCTTTTTCGCTATCTTCTTGTTATGGGACATTCATCCTCCGCTGTTGCCATTTCTGATTTAAAGTAGTGTAAAGTTTTTACTTATATCTGTCAGTAAATTCACCATTGAAGTGCTAAAACATACCGGTGTAGTGAGTTTACATTATTCACCCAAGGAACTTTAGTTATTAGAGTTCCGGTCGGACGGTTTTTCACGGGACACATTTCCGGTGTTGTTGTTTCCGGATGAGGAGATGCTGCTCCGTTATTGATTTAAGTAAAGTCTGAATGTCATTAAAACAGTTAGCTCCATCTTTTGACACTTCTTCCACTCCTGTCCTTGCACGCTACACCACTACAACAAAGATGACGGGGAGAAGACGCTGCCGAAGGTGAGCCACGTAAATAAGACCGCCCACAAAATGACGCATCTGGAAGCGACTGTCAGAAAGCGCCTTGAAGATGATCTGTAAAACATAATCCATGCAACATTTTGACCAAAGAATCACCATTACATGTTATGTAGACCACAAGGAAGTGTTTTCCATTTAGAAGAAATTAATAAATAACATGACACCTTTAATGTGCCCTATAATCCGGTGCGCCTTATTTATGAAAAAAGATCGAAAATAGACCATTCATCGGCAGTGCGCCTTATAATCCGGTGCGCCCTATGGTCCGGAAAATACGGTACTTTATTCATACTATTAAATAATACAAGTGTGAAAGAAGTAAGTAAAAAACAGAGAACAATAGTAGGTTTAAAAAAAAAAGACACCGACCTATTTTGTTACTAACCCAGCAGGCACAAGACATTGATACAACGTTGATTATACATACATCTCCTTTAAAACTGACTTTGAAAAATCGTTGCAAAATAGTTGTATTTGGAAATTGAGACAACGTTGGTGTCTAATGTTGGATCCATGTTGTTGGCTGGGAAATTACCAATTTTCAATGGTCAAATCAATGCCAGAACCCAACATTGATTAAACATTGCTAAAAAGCATGTTGTTCCAACGCTAGGTTTGAGTTGCTCAATGTCAGGACCTAATTCAACAACTTCTCAACATTGTTTTAATGCCTTGTGTCTGCTGGGAACCATCTGGAATGGACTTCTGCTGCCTTTAAGTTGAAATGGAATGGTAATTTTGTGGCGTTAAGTTAAGGTCATGACACGAAAAAGTTGAATCATGCAGACACGCTTGTTACTGGATACTTTCTAACACGCTTCTGCCTTGGAGAATTTTTATGTGTAAGTACTATGCAACTAGAATTATTTAATACTTGTTTATATTGACACATGTGCTGTTTTATATTGCTCACCTATTATTACGTATGTCTAGCTTGTGTGGTATTGTGTGCTTAGCTGTTGTGTAGCTGCCAGCTCCTAGTAGCCTATAGCCTATTTACTTTTTGTAAACTTCTTTATTAAAATGGAAGAAAAGACCTAACCTGTGGGCTTATTGAAGTACATGTAGATGTTAACTGGCTTATCCAGCCTTTGCACAAATAACAACGCTGCAGGACTGCTTAAAACAGAGTTTTTTTTTAATGCAAACTGATATGATCCCATACTTGTTTTTTGTTTTTTTTGCTTATATTGGACCTACATCAGATACCAATATTGGATGTGGACACGACGAGTAGTTCTACATTTTCACAAGTAGGGCGCACCACTGGAGTCGATATAAACATGCAGTCATGATGGCCATGAAATTAAAATCACACCCCGATCTGCATTTCAACATGATTGCATTTGAGACAAATCTCAAATGAGTCTTTTTTTCTATAATTTTATCACCTCAAAATAGACAGTAATAAATTGCAGGTGACCTTTGACCACCCTGATTGTCAGTCTTTGTGCCACGTGGAGCGTTTGGCCATAACAGATCCACGATGTTGAGAACGGAACACACCGCCTTACGCACGCACACTCGCAGTGCAACATTTGTTCGAGCATTTCATTTCACGTCAGTTCAGATGAGTTCATTGAGGCCTCTACATGGGCACAGAAAGAAGAGGCTGCAACGTGAACAGACCGTCAAAAACATTTGCTATCAGCAGCATCAGGTGCTGCTTCTAAGATTACTGTTCATCCTGCAGCCCTTTTCGTTTGTGCGTGTGTGTGCATGTGTGTGCATGCATGTGTGTGTGTGTGTGTGTGTGTGTGTGTGTGTGTGTGTGTGTGTGTGTGTGTGTGTGTGTGTGTGTGTGTGTGTGTGTGTGAGCGAGAGATTGTCTTTCTCCTGACGCCTCACCAGATTACTCATCTGGGTGACAACTTCCTGGGGGACCTTCTGAATCAGATTCACTGGTGTTATGTCACCTTTGTAATTAACAAGATCACCGTGTTCCCTTCGATTCGCCGTCTGGCTGTGTGCCAACAATGTGGTCAGGCAGCATCATAGACGCCTACGAAGTCTCAAAGCGGGTCACAGGACGTCAAACCCAAACGTTTTAGTACACAAGTTTGTGCAAAACTGAGTACAACTCTCACATTTAAGCAATGACTTCTCAAGAGACGGTCCTAATTAAGGAAGTAAACCTGGATATATTTCAGAGCAGGGGTTCTTAACCTTTTTGACCTGGGGACTCGGGGCCCACTCAAATATTAACACTGAATTAGTTATCTTACTCTTGATTTTGATTGTATTCAATATAACCTAGTTTAACAGGATACACATTGTCAAATATATGTATGTATATATATATATATATATATATATATATATATATATATATATATATATATATAAAATCTCTGTCGGAAGGTTGTCGGGATATATATATATATATATATATATATATATATATATATATATATATATATATATATATATATATATATATATATATATATATATATATATATATATATATATATATATATATATATATATCATACTTGCCAACCCTCCCGTTTTTAGCGGGAGAATCCCCATATTCAGCGCCTCTCCCGACAACCTCCCGACAGAGATTTTCTCCCGACAAACTCCCGGTATTCAGCCGGAGCTGGAGGCCACGCCCCCAAAAAAAAAGTCTGCCGCAGCTGCGATTGGACCTGACCAGCCTCCGGGTACAAGTACTGGAGTACCAATTGCTTGCCAGGGAAGATCTTCCCCAGGAAGCAAGGATTGACCGGTTTTGGGCCATGCTAGGGAGAGATGGAAGATTCCACACTCTCGTGCATTTGATGAAAGCACTTTTGTGCGTGCCACACAGCAATGCATCATCAGAGAGGGTGTTCAGCATGGTTAGAAAAATAGTAGATATTTGCTCTAAAAAGGGTATTTCAACAAGTAAACAGTACAGTAGGTAGTTGATGTTGATATATGTAATGCACATAAGGGTATTCTAGTCAGATGCGCGTGTGTAAATATGCAATGTTTAAATATCAAAATATTAGGTCGAATCACTTTTTGTCAGGCAATATTACATTTAATGACAATTTTACATAAATGAATACATCCACGTTGTACATAATTATCATGTGCAGGAAGAAATAGCAGTTACAATTGTGTGTGTATCTTCCAAACAAGAAAGAAGTTTGATCACATCAACATCGGACTAACTGGCACACTCCGCTTCGCTGCAGGTCCGCAAGCCACGCTGTTAAGCGCATTTAATAATATAAATAGCAAAGCCATGTTGAATATCTTACGCAGTGACGTCATGTGCCTGCGTGCACTGAAATGGTATGTTGTGAGCATGCGCAGAATAAACGGCTCAGTGAGTTCCTGGACCAAAAGAAGTAATGGTGGTTTGTTTATTTCCTCCCGTGAATATAAAGTGCTAGGTAACCACATTGGTGACTGTTATAACGATAGACTGCTGCAGAAATGAGTAGTGCTACAGGTTATGGGCCCAGTCATTCAGGCCAAAGATGGTTTAGACTTTTATTCGACGGTGACGAGAAAAATTATGAACTCTGGGAAACGAGGTTCCTCGCACACATGGAGTTACGTGGTCTCGGAGGAGTTATCCTGGAATACCCGCACATAGATGAGGAAGACGAAGAAGCTCTCGCGGAAGATGAGGCAAAGAACGGTGAGGCATATGCGGAGCTAGTGCAGTGTCTAGACAATAAGAGTTTGTCGTTGATAATGAGGGACGCGAAACGTGATGGAAGAGCAGCACTGGAGATTCTTCGCGAGCATTACGCGGGAAAAGACAAACCTCGTGTTGTGAGTTTGTATTGTGAACTTTCCTCGCTCCATAAGGCTAGTAATGAAACTGTCACGGACTATATTATTAGAGCAGAGACTATTTTCACGTCATTAAGAAGAGCAGACGAACAGATAAGTGATGGGCTTCAGATAGCCATGGTAGTAAAGGGGCTACCTGACTCATATAAGCCATTCGTCGTGCACATTACCCAAACAAATGACACTGTAACGTTTGGCGAGTTTAAAACGAAACTGCGAAGTTATGAGAGTACAGAAAAATATGGGAAGAACGACGTGAATGCAGAAGAAGACAATGTGATGAAGGCTAGCGGGGCAGCAAGATTACATGGAAGAGGAAGAGGAAAGAAAATGGATCTAGCTGATGTCGAGTGTTACACATGTGGGAAAAAGGGACACATGGCCAGGACATGCCCTGACGAATCCCAGACGAGAAGAGAGTATCGAAAATGGGATACACCACATCGGGGAAGGGGACGCGGTCGAGGACGAGGCCGTGACCATATAAAGAAAGCTGATGGGGAGGCAGAACCTACATCTTTCTGTTTCTTCAAATTGAGTGACTGTCCTCCACAAATAAGAAGCAAGAAGGGTCTCATGGTCGACTGTGGCGCCACGACCCACCTGATCAACGACGCCAGAAAGTTCAAGACAGTCGACAAGAGCTTCAGGCCTGAGGACCACATGATTGAGCTTGCCGATGGAACCAAGGTGAGCGGGATGGCGAAGATGAGGGGAGACGCCGAAGTCTACTTGCTGGACAGCGAGGGACGACGAGTCAAAACAAGGCTCAAACAAGCACTTTACATCCCATCATTTCCACAAAACATTTTTTCAGTGAAATCAGCGACAGCCAACGGAGCGGAGCTACGCTTCAAGGACGGTGATAACTGGCTGGTCCACAAGGATGGTACCAAGTTCAAAATGGATGTGTATGGTAGGCTGTATTACCTTATCACAGTAGAAGATCATGTTGATGAAGTGTACAGGTGTCATGACATTCAAACATGGCATAAGATACTTGGTCATTGTAATTTTGATGATATTGCAAGATTAGAAAAGGTAGTTGAAGGGATGTCGATTAAAGGGAAACATGACAAGTCCAATCAAAACTGTGAAATATGTACACAGGGAAAGTTTACCCAAAGTAGAAACAGACAGGCAGACGCTAAAGCTACAGCTGTACTAGAACTAGTACACACAGACTTATGCGGTCCTATAGAGCCAACAGATAAAGATGGATACAGATATGCAATAGCATTTACTGATGATTACAGCGGGATGATTTTTCCATACTTTATCAAAGCGAAGAGTGACACATCAAAAGCTACAGAGAAATTCATAGCAGATGTAGCTCCATATGGAAAGATAAAGTGCATAAGGTCTGATAACGGTACAGAGTTTACCGGGCAGGAGTTCCAGTCTTTACTGAGGAGTAACGGGGTAAGGCACGAGACGAGTGCACCCTACTCACCTCATCAGAATGGAACCGCCGAAAGAGGTTGGAGAACCTTATTTGAAATGGCACGATGCATGCTATTGGAGAGTAACCTCCCAAAGCAATTATGGACATATGCTGTACAGACAGCAGCTCAAATCCGCAACAGGTGTTACAGTAAGCGTCTAGAGCAGACACCTTATTGTGTTTTCACAGGAAAAACACCTAACTTATCTAACATGGAGATATTTGGTTCCGAATGCTACGTGTATAAGCAGGATAAAAAGAAGCTGGATTCTAGATGCGAAAAAGGAGTATTTGTAGGCTATGACAAGTATAGCCCAGCATATAATGTGTATTATCCTGACACTGGAAAAGTCCTAAAACATAGGCTGGTAAAATTCATCACCAAAGGTAGTGCAGATAGCCAGACTCAGACATATTGTGATATGGGGAGTGAGATTGAGAATTATGAAGATGCACGGCCAAAGGTAGTCAAGCAGGGTCAGGGACAGCCTAATGAGAGTAAAGAGTCTAGTGTTGAGGAGACTGCTGAGGCAAAGCTACCCCAGACAGGTAGTACTCAGAGAGAACAGGGAGAAAGGAGGTATCCTATAAGAGAGAAAAAGGCTCCAGAATACTTAAAAGAGTACCAGTGTAAAGCTGAGTGTAATATTGACGATAGTGAAAATGTAGATTATTTCTACAGAGTGGCATATGATGTACCTAAAACATTTACAGAAGCTATGGACTCTGAGAAGTCAAAAATGTGGGTTGACGCAATGAAAGAGGAGATGAACTCTTTGACAGAGAATGAAACTTTCACTCTGACCCCACTGCCAAGAGGCAAACAAGCAGTGGGAGGTCGCTGGGTATATACAGTGAAAGAGAGCCCAGATGGATTAGAGACTTGTAAAGCAAGATATGTCGCAAAGGGTTATGGTCAAGTGGAAGGGATTGACTATAAAGAGACTTTTTCACCGACAGCCAACATGACGTCTGTCCGAGCATTGATGCAGGTGGCTGTACAGGAGGACTTTACCCTGCACCAAATGGATGTAAAGACTGCTTACCTACATGCTCCAATAGACTGTGAGGTATATATGGAACAACCGGAAGGTTTTGAGGTCAAGTCAAAAACAGGAGAACACTTAGTGTGTAAACTCAATAAGTCATTGTATGGTTTAAAACAGTCCGGGCGTAACTGGAACATGTTACTGCATGATCATCTTACAGAGAATGGTTTTGTCCAAAATGATGCTGATCATTGTGTCTATAGCAGAGAATCTGAGAATGAGAAAGTGATTCTGTTGGTATGGGTGGATGACCTAATCATAGCGGCGAGTAGCAACACCTTACTCAGTGATGTAAAGGAAATGTTGAAGAGAAGGTTTAAGATGAAATATATGGGTCCACTTAAACACTTTCTGGGTATTGATTTCAAACAGAGTGAAGGAGAGATCAAAATGACTCAAAAGAAACACATAGAGAAGATGTTAGCAAAATTTGGAATGTCAGACTGCAAGCCAAGATCCACCCCATGTGAGCAAAAGTTAAACTTTGACAATGAGGGTGAAGTTATCGATTCAACTGGATATAGAGAAATAGTAGGTAGTTTGATCTACATTATGACATGTACTAGACCTGACTTGAGCTGGGTTGTTAGTAAACTATCACAACACCTAGCAGAACCAACGCAGCAGCATTGGGCTACAGCAAAGCACCTACTAAGGTACTTAAAGGGTACTATAGATCAAAAACTACACTTCCAAAAATGTGAGAAAAGCCTTCAGCTTGAGGGATATAGTGATGCTGATTGGGCAGCTGATAAAAATGATAGGAGGAGCACAACTGGATACTGTTTCAGCTTGACTGAAAATGGTCCAGTTATATCGTGGAAGAGCAGGAAACAGCCAACGGTGGCACTGTCCACCTGTGAAGCTGAGTATATGGCACTAGCAGCCACTACTCAAGAGAGTATGTACCTTGTGCAACTACTTAAAGGAATAGATAGTAGTCACCAGCATCTACCAGTCAAGATATATGAGGACAACCAAGGGGCAATAGCTTTATCTAAGAACCCAGTATGCAGACAGAGGAGCAAACACGTAGATATAAAGTACCACTTTATACGGTCTGCACAAACAGAAGGGAACATTTCTATAGAATACTGCCCTACTGCAAACATGGTAGCTGATGTTTTTACCAAGCCAGTGACAAAGGCAACATTTGAGAAGTTCAAGGGGTATTTGTTTGGAGAGTGATGTGAATTGGCAGATGTAAATAAGTTTGAAGTTTTAACACTGCCAGTATGCTAAAATGTTTTATTTTGGAGTTATGTATTATTGGTTTTTGTTTTGCCATTATAGAGAGCTATAAACATGTCTTTGAGTGGGAGTGTTAAGCGCATTTAATAATATAAATAGCAAAGCCATGTTGAATATCTTACGCAGTGACGTCATGTGCCTGCGTGCACTGAAATGGTATGTTGTGAGCATGCGCAGAATAAACGGCTCAGTGAGTTCCTGGACCAAAAGAAGTAATGGTGGTTTGTTTATTTCCTCCCGTGAATATAAAGTGCTAGGTAACCACATTGGTGACTGTTATAACGATAGACTGCTGCAGAAATGAGTAGTGCTACACACGCCCACCCCCCACAGCCACAGAAGAGGAAAACTGTCCTTTCCCGGGCATGATAAAATCTTAAATAATGTCAAACACGTAGCGTTACAATAACCAGGAAGATAAAGTGTTTGTCTCACACCTACTAATCAAGCATTCACATTTTGCCACAACACACATGGGGGAAAGTCCTAATTGGAAATACAGCCATATTAATTCCTAAACTGCCATTTTAACACACACCAAACCATCAGCACGCATCCAATGCTTTCTCGTGGCCACGAGAAAGTTTCTCGTGCGCACGAGAAAGTTTCTCGTGGCCACGAAAAACTTTTTATAAAAAATAAAAAATAAAAATTAAATATTATTTATTTATTTATTTATTTACGAGAAACTTTTTATAAAAAAATAATAATAAAAAAATAAAAAAAAATAAAGTATTTTTATTTTTTATAAAAAGTTTCTCGTGGCCACGAGAAACTTTCTCGTGGCCACAAGATACTTTCTCGTTCGCACGAGATACATGTCTAAAAAAAAAAATTCCCATGTCCCTTTAGGGGCTCCGTACTTTTCTAAACAAAGGGGACCACAAAAAATTGCATTATTAGCTTTATTTTAACAAAAAATCTTAGGGTACATTAAACATATGTTTCTTATTGCAAGTTTGTCCTTAAATAAAATAGTGAACATACAAGACAACTTCTCTTTTAGTAGTAAGTAAACAAACAGAGGCTCCCAATTTAGTCTGCTGACATATGCACTAACATACTGTGTCATTTATCATTCTATTATATTGTCAAAATTATAAAGGACAAGCGGTAGAAAATGAATTATTAATCTACTTGTTCATTTACTGTTAATATCTGGTTATTTTCTCTTTTATCTACACCTCTGTTAAAATGTAATAAAAACTTATTCTTCTGTTGTTTGGATACTTTACATTAGTTTTGGATGATACCACAAATTTAGGTAATAATCCTGAGGGCGTTTCAGTGTTATAACTTCACCTTTATCGTTAGTTAGCCAAAATGAGTCTATTCTCCCTTTTCTGTCTACACACTGTGTCTGCTTGTAAGTACTCTGTGATTTTCGCTGCGGAACATGCTTGTAGCTGTTGCTGAGAGTTTGCATGCTTTAAATATGTGTCATAAATAAATAAATATTAATAAATAAGTTAATGATGCAGAGTTATAAAATATTATTAGAAAATGTGTAATTGTAAAATCTCCTGAGCAAAATGTAAATGTATTGTGTTAATTGTGTTGCATAGCGGAACTATTGTTGTGATGTTGGGACCCCACGGACAGTAAATAAGGCAGAACATGCAAGAGGGGAGGGTGCTTAAGCACGTTGTCTTCAGCTCCTCAAAAGATTTAAGTGTATTCGATGATGTGTGTAAAACTTCAAGCAAGTGATTATTAGAACCTATTTTCGTTACAAGCAGCCAACGAGGTATTGTATTTTTGTAATTTAATTTATTTCTGAGCGTTTATTGATGTGAAGTCAAAGTCTGATGTACTGTATTGTACTGTATTTTGTAAATTCTCACGGCGTTGGCGTGTTGGCGTGGATGGTGTATACAGCAAGAAGGAGGAGTCAATAAACGCCCGTTTTACAAAAAAGAACTTTCCTGTGTTGCCGTGTACCGAAAGGAGCTACAGTGAGAACTCGACTGCCTTCGCGGGTAGGAGAGACACGGGATCATACGCGCATGCGAGCAACGGAGATTAACCTGGCTGTCAATCAAGTCGAGTTTCAGGGCGTGTCCAAAGAGCCCCGCCAAAGCCGAGTGGTGGGAGAAGAGGCGTGCTTCTGGAACTCACAAGGACTCAGGTTTATCACTTTGCAAACGGTGCTTTGTATGAATGAATAGTATTATTTTCACTTGCTGACATTGTTGTACTGTATGTGTTTAACTGCAAATTATTAGTCAAACCGTAAAATAGGAAGACTTTAAAGGTTTCAAACAGTGCATAATTCAACAGGAAGAGTGTGTAGTTTCAGTTTATTCCACCAGGTGTCTCAGGCATTTTATGAGTTAAACCAAGATTTGCAAGTGTCCGTTAATTAAGACAGCTATAGGCTATAAGGCATTTTTTGAGTTTGGCCAAGATTGTGAATTACATTTATATAGCGCTTTTTCTCAAGTGACTCAAAGCGCTTTACATAGTGAAACCCAATATCTAAGTTACATTCAAACCAGTATGGGTGGCACTGGGAGCAGGTGGGTAAAGTGTCTTGCCCAAAGACACAACGGCAGTGACTAGGATGGCGGAAGCGGGGATCGAACCTGCAACCCTCAAGTTGCTGGCACGGCCGCTCTACCAACCGAGCTATACCGCACCGATTGGTGAATTTCCTGTTAATTAAGCAAAGTGCATTTTAAGTAACTAAATAGGCCTACTGGTGATTTAATTTACATAAGAAATACATTTCCAAAAAAAAAAAAAGGAGGCCTGAATGTTAATAAATAATTAAAAATAGGCCCAAGTAACTTCTTCTTTATTAATAACTGTTTGCACAATCTTGTAAGGAAGCATTTATAATATTAGCAAGAAATTAAATATTATTCACATTTAAAAGGTAGTCTACATACTTAAAGAACTGTAGGTATTTCAAATTATTAGCCTACTACAAAGTTAAATTAACCCTTCATCGTCTAAAAACATTGTCAATTGACAAGCCTCATATTATCTCAACATGTCTGACACAAATGCAAAAATTACAGAACAGCACGCAAACTCATTAGCTCAGCCTGAGGTTAATGCCCAAGCTACAGAAGGAGAAGACACTGTGCGAAGAAGCGGAAGAACTCGAACCTTGACGGAAAAAGGGAAAGGACTTCAAGAAGAAAAATTGAAAGGCGTACATCGCAGATACAAACTTGCATATGAGAAATGGAAGTATAATGCAAAGGTAGCCAAAGAGTTGATGAGTGATGAAATCTCAGAGGAAGAATTAAACAAGTCGATGGATCATCTACAAGCCACATGTGCAGATGTGAAGGCAGTATATGAGGAATTCCGTCAAATGCAAGCTCCTGATGCAGATGTGCGACGTAAAGTGGATGCATGTGTATCGATGTCTGAGTTCATGATTAAAAGAGCACAACAACTCATTGACGGTGATGCAGTGAATGAAGAACAGTGGCCAGATGTCGGCTCCATTCTAAATTCATCAAGTCCATCATTAAAATCTCTATACCTTCGTTCGGAACACAACACTCACTTAAGTAACCTTTCGGTCAAGAGAGATGATGCTGTGGCCGAAGCAGCTGCGGCCAAAGAGGTTTTGTCAGTGCTACAAGAGCCAGACAAGGAAGTCACTGAACTTCAAAGACTGGAGGCTGAAGAGAAGCTACGTGCTGCACAATTTGAGGCTGAATCTCTAGCCAGACAACAGGCAATGCAAAATCAGCTCAGAAAGCTTGAGCGCTTAGAGGAAGTCAAGAAGCTGAATGCAGCTAAGGCCCGAGTCAAAGTGTACGACGAACTCAGTGACAAGTCCGAAGTCATTAGTTTACTACATAACATCAAACAACCCGATAAAGCACAAACCCTCAATCCATCAAGTCCTCCATTCATTCCTCAACAAGCTCAAGAGCCAAGTCATAATCCCAGTCATCCCAACGTTCAATCAGTCCCACAAGTTCCACCAAATACGCAGGTGCAAAGTCCTGATTTAGCAACTGCTCTCGCTAAAGCCATGACTGCCAATCGTCTCCCAACACCTGAACCTACAGTATTCACGGGAGATCCAATAAAATACAACGACTGGAAATTGTCATTTCAGATACTGATTGACAGAAAAGGTATTCCAAAAAATGAAAAACTCTACTACTTGAGAAAGTATCTAAGTGGTGCTGCAAGGAAGGCTGTTGAAGGACTCTTCCTGATCGGCACAGAGGGAGCATATGACACTGCATGGAAGCTGCTAGAGAAGCGCTTTGGAGACCCTTATGTAATTGGGAAGTCCTTCAGAGATAAGCTGCATGTGTGGCCAAGAGTAAGCTCCAAAGATGGATGCGAACTGAGAGAACTTGCAGATTTTCTCCAGAGCTGTGAGGCTGCAATACCTCATATCAAGACATTAGAGATTCTCAATGACTAAAAGTCAGAAGATCTTGACAAAGCTCCCAGACTGGCTTGTGTCCAGATGGAACCGTAAAGCAATGGAAACCAGACAAGCGAAAGCTGAATATCCTTCTTTCAAAGAGTTGGTGAACTTCTTATCAATTGAAGCTGATCTGGCATGTGACCCCATATCCTCTGTACAAGCACTCAAGAATATACAGAATGAGAAACCAAGACAGACAAGAACTGAAACCATAAAGGCAAAAACGTTGTCAACAAATACAACACAGAACACGGTCTCTTGTGTCTTCTGCAAGAAGTTTGGACACCAGCTGGAGAAGTGTATAAAGTTCGCTGAAAAGACAATCCCGGATCGCATCAAGTTTGTAAAAGAAGAGAAACTTTGCTTTGGCTGTCTAAAGACCGGTCATCACTCTAGAAGCTGTGAGGACAAAAGTAAGTGCGATACTTGTCGAAGAAGACATCCAACATGCTTGCATGATGACAACTTTCAGAAAGGTTCTTCATCAAAGAAAGTGGAGAGTGATTCAAATAAAGCACGAGGAACAGAGCAAATCCCTGCAACTGCAACAGCAACTACCAATAGAGTTGCCCAAGGCAATCAAGGCTCACATACATCCTCAATAGTACCAGTCTGGGTCTCTTCCACAAAACAGCCTGAGCATGAGATCTTAACATATGCGTTGCTGGATACGCAGAGTGACACAACATTCATCCTGGACCAAGTTGCTCAAGAGCTCAACACAAAGAAGGAGAATGTCTGTCTACGGCTTTCCACAATGTCATCAGTCTCTACAGTCATACCCTGTCAAAAATTGTCTAACTTACAAGTGAGAGGATATGACTTAGAAAAAATTATCTCACTACCACCTCTCTTCTCACGTGAGTTCATTCCTGCTGAGAGGTCGCACGTTCCCACTACAGAGACAGCCCCAAAATGGCCTCATCTTGAACCATTGGTCCACAAGATTCCTCCACAATTGGAGTGCCAAGTCGGCCTACTAATAGGCTATAACTGCCATCAAGCTCTTCTTCCCAGAGAAATTCTATGCGGAGAAGAAGGCCATCCATATGGTCAGCGAACCGACCTTGGATGGAGCATTGTTGGCTGTTCCAAGCTAGCAACTGAGTTTGAAGACGCAATTGGTGTGAGCCATAGTGTCATTGTACGACAAGTGACTCCTGCCGCACAACCTCTCAGTCGACTTAAAGAGGAAGTGCACTTTGTCTGCAGAAATCCGGTCAAAGAGCCAAGTCCTTCAGAAATCATTAAGACGCTCAAAATGGATTTCACAGACCACTCAACAGACAACAATTCAGTCTCTCAAGAAGATCTTCTCTTCATGTCACAAGTAAAGGAGGGGATAAGACAGAAAGAAGATGGACACTATGAGCTACCAGTACCGTTCAAGAAAGACAACTCAGCAAACCTTACGTCTAAAGAAGCCAGTGCAGCCCAATTGAAGGACTCATGTTTGTTAAAGGGACCAGACTTCCTTTGGCAACCAAGTCTGTCAGTCAAACAAGCAATAGTAAAAGTGGATGACGCTGACCCAGAACTGCGGAAAGCTCATGTTCATACCGTCAAAGCTGAAACCACAAACCCATTGATCAGCCGTCTAAGCAAGTTCTCAGATTGGTCAAGAGCTGTGAATGCTGTCGCCAGACTGAAGAAATGCGTCAGGAGACGTAGTAGAGGTCAAGTAGGCACAGACCAAACTACAACCCTTAAAGAGAGACGTGAAGCAGAGTTCTTCATCATCAAGCTCACACAAGAGGAAGCCTTTGCTGATGACATAAAGAAAATCAAATGCAATGGAGCTGAAAAACTCGGCAAACACAACAAGCGCTACCGGCTTAACGCTTACCTTGATGCAAACGATATACTCAGGGTGGGAGGACGGTTGTCACAGTCAGCCCTTCATCATGACGTGAAGCACCCTGCAATATTGCCAAGGAAATCACACGTGTCAGACCTAATTGTGAAATATCACCATGAGCGTGTACACCACCAAGGAAGAGGGATGACAATGAATGAGATACGCGCAAATGGAATATGTATTCTTGGATGCGGAAGTATTGTCTCCTCACACATTTATAAGTGCGTCCCATGCAAAAGGTACAGGAGAACCACAGAAGTTCAACAAATGGCAGATCTCCCAAAAGAAAGAACTCTGACAAGTCCTCCATTTACTACTGCGGACTCGACTGTTTTGGTCCATTCCTTGTAAAGGAAGGAAGAAAAGAACTTAAAAGATACGGGTTGATCTTCACCTGCTTATGCTCTAGAGCAGTGCATATAGAGACCCTAGACGACATGACCACCGATGCGTTCATAAACGCTCTCAGAACATTCATCGCCATCAGAGGCCCCGTGCGACAATTGAGGTGTGATCAGGGAACAAATTTTATGGGCGCTAGAAGAGAATTTGCAGAGCTACTCAAGGGCATGGATCAAGAGCGCCAAAGAGCAGTTGGTTGTGAGTTCATTGTGAACATCCCATCAGCAAGTCATATGGGTGGAGTCTGGGAGCGTCAAATTCGGACGATTAGAAGCATCCTGACGACCATGCTTGACAAGTGGGCAAACAGACTCGACACCACAAGCTTGAAGACGCTCATGTATGAAACAATGGCCATTATCAACAGCCGACCTTTGAGTGTTGAGCATCTTCACGATCCAACAGCTCCAGAACCTCTTACAGCTCCAGAACCTCTTACACCAAACCATATTCTCACCATGAAATCTGCAGTAATACTGCCACCTCCAGGCCAGTTCTGTAAAGAGGATTTGTATCTGCACAAGAGATGGAGAAAGGTGCAGTTCTTGGCAAATGAATTCTGGCAAAGATGGAAGCGAGAATATCTGCTGAACCAACAACAGCGACAGAAATGGCACAGCCCATCAAAGAACTCACAAGTGAACGACATTGTGATTTTAAAGGACGAGTGTACCCCAAGAAATGAATGGAAGCTTGCAAGAGTAGTCGAAGCTCAGCCTGGAAGAGATGGCATGGTGCGCAAGCTGAAACTAGTGCTCAGTGAGACTTCTGTTGACAAGGGCAAACCTCACACACGACTGATTAATCTAGAAAGACCTATTCATAAAATAGTAACATTAGTAGAAGCCAATTAAGACGCACACACATACAGATGCTTCAAACTGGTTTTGATAAAAAGGGAAAATCACACATTTCAGGTCAATGAGTGATTTGGTGGGAGTGTAGCTGTTGCTGAGAGTTTGCATGCTTTAAATATGTGTCATAAATAAATAAATATTAATAAATAAGTTAATGATGCAGAGTTATAAAATATTATTAGAAAATGTGTAATTGTAAAATCTCCTGAGCAAAATGTAAATGTATTGTGTTAATTGTGTTGCAAAGCGGAACTATTGTTGTGATGTTGCGACCCCACGGACAGTAAATAAGGCAGAACATGCAAGAGGGGAGGGTTCTTAAGCACGTTGTCTTCAGCTCCTCAAAAGATTTAAGTGTATTCGATGATGTGTGTAAAACTTCAAGCAAGTGATTATTAGAACCTCTTTTCGTTACAAGCAGCCATCGAGGTATTGTATTTTTGTAATTTAATTTCTTTCTGAGTGTTTATTGATGTGAAGTCAAAGTCTGATGTACTGTATTGTACTGTATTTTGTAAGTTCTCACGGCGTTGGCGTTGGCGTTGGCGTGTTGGCGTTTGGCGTGTCGGCGTGGATGGTGTATACAGCAAGAAGAAGGAGTCAAAAAACTCCCGTTTTACAAAAAATAACTTTCCTGTGTTGCCCTGTACCGAAAGGAGCTACAATGCTCGTCTGCTCGTAAAACCAACAATGACACGACGTGATGACGACGAGGGGGGTGCAGGGGGTTGCGGGACCGGTACTTTTTAGAGGCGGTATAGTACCGAATATGATTAAATAGTATCGCGGTACTATACCAATACCAGTATACTGTACAATCCTAGAAGGGACTCATAAAAATTTATGAAAAATAAATTTACATACAATAACGCAGTGCTAAAATAAATACATTAGAACAAATTCAATAACAAACAATGATGATATATATGTTTATTGAATGAAATGTCAATAAAATGTAAGTGCAAATGAAAATGCAGCTTCACCTCTCTAGTCATATTTTTTGTGCTTGAGAAACTTTTCTAGGACTTTAGTTCCAGGCTTCTTCTGTTTGTTTGATATTGTCATTACTGCCACAAGTGGTGGAAAAGTGTAACACAACTGAGTACCGCTGCGGCCCATACGGACTACAGCTGAGAAACAACTACAATCCTATCCTCGTGGTAAAAAGCTTTTAAAACAATTGAAAACACCGCTTATATTGCTTTGCTGTTTATTCTTTCTACATTGGTAAAACTAAAAATATTGTTACAGCTACCGTATTTTCCGGACTATAAGGTGCACTTAAAATCCTTTTTTTTCCTCAAAACTCGACAGTGCGCTTTATAACCCGGTGCGCCTAATGTAAGGAATAAGTTTGGTTGAGCTTACCCAGCTCAAAGCTATTTTATTTGGTACATGTATAATGATAAGTGTGACCAGTAGATGGCAGTCAAACATAAGAGATAAGTGTAGGCAGCACTATGATGGCAATATGACTCAAGTAAACAACACCAACATTTTGTATGTTCCACTGAAAATATAGAACATTACACACGGCGCTCAAAAATCTATCAAATTGTTTTAGTCTGTGTTTAGTACAACTTTGGTAAGCTATGAAGTCGCACCGCTTGATGTGCTTCAACATACGAGTATTATTATGGTGTGTGTATAAGGTAAGACATATTATCTGGCATTTTGTTTTGCAATATTATGCAAAAGCAACTTTTCTTACCTTCTGGTACCTGCTGATCTGTATTTAGGATCTGCATGAATCCTGAAAAATTGCGCGTGTCCGCCTTTGTAGTCCGTGTCGACAATGTAGTCAATAAGCTTCTTCTTTTTCTCTATCTTCGGTTATGGGACATTCATCCTACGATGTTGCCATTTCTAATATAAAGTAGTGTAAAGTTCTTACTTATATCTGTCAGTAAACTTGCCATGAAAGCGCTAAAACATACCGGTGTAGTGAGTTTACATTATTCACCCAAGGAACTTTAGTCATTAGAAAGTTCCGGTCGGACGTTTTTTCACGGGACACATTTCCAGTGTTGTTGTTCCCGGATGAGGAGATGCTGCTCCGTTATTGATTTAAGTAAAGTCTGAATGTCATTGAAACAGTTAGCTCCATCTTTTGACACTTCTTCCACTCCCGTCTTTGCACGCTACACAGCTTCAACAAAGATGACGGGGAGAAGACGCTGCCGAAGGTGAGCCACTTAAATAAGACCGCCCACAAAACGGTGCCTCCGGAAGCGACTGTCAGAAAGCGGCTTAAAGATGATCTGTAAAACATAATCCATGCAACATTTTGACCAAAGAACCACCATTACATGTTATGTAGACCACAAGGAAGTGTTTTCCATTTAGAAAAAAAAAATATTAATATGACTCCTTTAATGTGCCCTATAATCGGATGCGCCTTATATTTAAAAAAAAGAACAAAAATACACCATTTATCGGCAGTGTGCCTTATGGTCCGGAAAATACGGTATTTTTAGCAAAATATACAGGAACTTGATTGTTTTAACAGGCGATAAAAAAATTACAACAAACAATTAGAAAATAGCCAATATTTACGTGGAGTAGCAAAGGATGAACATCTGAACAAAACCATGATTGTCATTATGAAAATTATTAATCAAGCTTATTACTTGTTGTTTTCTGCCACAGTTTTACTTTTTAGCTGGCACAGTGTAATGTGGAAATCTCGATATTTAGGGAGATATCGTTTTGAGGACTGTGCGGCCCTAACACTTTGCTCCTTGCCTGACGCAGAAATCGGACACCACTAGATTGACGTGAATGCGCAAAACCAAGTATTAAGGGCTAAGACATGGTGAAATAATTCCGATTAAGTCTGAGTCCAACAACATGCTCCTTTGATGAGTTACCCACTAGATTTTTAAAGTCTATGCTGAGCAGTTTGTTACCACAATTTTTCTCATCTACTTAACATCTCACAATATTGCCAAAGGCCTTAAACACTGTCATTAAGCCCCTCTTAAAGAAGAGTAGTCTTGATGCCACAGTACTGAACAATTATTGGTCCATATTAGACCTGCCATTTTTTGGCCATAGTCCTGGAAAAAAGTTGTATACCAACGGCTTAGTGAATGTCTTTTGTTTAACAATGTGTTTGATAGTTGCCAATCAGGATTTAGGCCTAACCACAGCCCTGAAACAGCTTTCATCAAGGTGACAAATGATATCCACCTGAACACAGATGCAGGAAATGTTTCAGTCTTGGTTTTGCTGGACCTGAGCGCTGCTTTTGACACCGTTGACCATGAATTCTTTCTACAGAGGTTAGAAAACTGGGTGGGGAAAATCCGCTTCTGCTTTTAACTGGTTCAAATCCTATCTTGATCACAGGACATACTTTGTTGAAATTGGCAACTATGTCTCTGACCAATCATTGTCTGTGGCCCTGAGACACATACAATGATTTCAGTTTTGTCTGAGTTTAGCTGAAGAAAGTTGTTTTGCATTCACACACTGATCTGTTCGATGCAGTGACAAAGTAAATCAATAAGCTGATGTTTACCTGCTGACGCAGATCTGAGAAGCAAAGAGAAACTTTTATTAGTCACTTTAAAGGCCTACTGAAATGAATTTTTTTTATTTAAACGGGGATAGCAGATCTATTCTATGTGTCATACTTGATCATTTCGCGATATTGCCATATTTTTGCTGAAAGGATTTAGTATAGAACAACGACGATAAAGATTGCAACTTTTGGTATCTGATAAAAAAAAGGCTTGCACCTACCGGAAGTAGCGTGACGTAGTCAGTTGAACATATACGCAAAGTTCCCTATTGTTTACAATGATGGCCGCATGAAGTGAGAGAGATTCGGACCGAGAAAGCGACAATTTCCCCATTAATTTGAGCGAGGATGAAAGATTTGTGGATGAGTAAAGTGCAAGTGAAGGACTAGTGGGGAGTTGAAGCTATTCAGATAGGGAAGATGCTGTGAGAGCCGGGGGTGACCTGATATTCAGCTGGGAATGACTACAACAGTAAATAAACACAAGACATATATATACTCTATTAGCCACAACACAACCAGGCTTATATTTAATATGCCACAAATTAATCCTGCATAAAAACACCTGCGTGTTTGTTATGCTAGCTCCTAGCTCCTCTGCTAGCTCCTAGCTCCATAGAACACGCCAATACAATTCAAACACCTGATCAACACACACAATCACTCAGCCCAAAAGACCGTTTACCTAACCCAAGGTTCATAAAGCTTATATATTTTTAAAAAGTTACGTACGTGACGCGCACATACGGTCAAGTTATCGAATGTTTAGCAGCCAAGGCTGCATACTCACGGTACCTGATATTCAGCTGGGAATGACTACAACAGTAAATAAACACAAGACATATATATACTCTATTAGCCACAACACAACCAGGCTTATATTTAATATGCCACAAATTAATCCTGCATAATAACACCTGCGTGTTTGTTATGCTAGCTCCTAGCTCCTCTGCTAGCTCCTAGCTCCATAGAACACGCCAATACAATTCAAACACCCGATCAACACACACAATCACTCAGCCCAAAAGACCGTTCACCTAACCCAAGGTTCATAAAGCTTATATATTTTTAAAAAGTTACGTACGTGACGCGCACTTACGGTACGGTACGTGTTATGCTAGCTCCTAGCTCCTCTGCTAGCTCCTAGCTCCATAGAACACGCCAATACAATTCAAACACATGATCAACACACACAATCACTCAGCCCAAAAGACCGTTCACCTAACCCAAGGTTCATAAAGCTTATATATTTTAAAAAAGTTACGTACATA
The DNA here is from genome assembly GCF_033978785.1 of Entelurus aequoreus. Taxonomy (NCBI): domain Eukaryota; kingdom Metazoa; phylum Chordata; class Actinopteri; order Syngnathiformes; family Syngnathidae; genus Entelurus; species Entelurus aequoreus. The sequence goes on along the minus strand of NC_084731.1, from coordinate 43,026,413 downwards.
CGCAAAAAAAAGCCAAAGCTGCATACTCACAGTAGCACGTCTGCGTCTTTGTCATCCAAATCAAAGTAATCCTGGTAAGAGTCTGTGTTGTCCCAGTTCTCTACAGGCGTCTGTGTATCCAAATCAAAAGTCCTCCTGGTTAGAGTCTCTGTTATCCGAGTTCTTCCATCTTGACTGCATCTTTCGGGAATGTAAACAAAGAAGCGCCGGCTGTGTACTGTTGTGGCTGACTACGTTCGAAAAATACGTCCATTTCGCACCGACAACTTTCTTCTTTGCTTGCTTGGCTTCCTTCTCCATAATGCAATGAACATGATTGAAACAGATTCACGAACACAGATGTCCAGAATACTGTGGAATTATGAAATGAAAACAGAGCGTTTTCGTATCGGCTTCAATGTGGAAGGCATTCCCGTGTTCGTCGGGCTACGTCACGCGCATACGTCATCCTCAGAGGCGTTTCGAACCGGAAGTTTAGCGGCAAATTTAAAATGTCACTTTATAAGTTAACCCGGCCGTATTGGCATGTGTTATAATGTTAAGATTTCATCATTGATATATAAACTATCAGACTGCGTGGTCGGTAGTAGTGGGTTTCAGTAGGCCTTTAAAATCCTCTCCCTGAAAGCGAGTAATCAGGTTAAAAATCTAGGGGTAATAATGGACTCAGTCTTGAACTTCAACATCAGCAGCTTTTTACCACTGAAATTTGTTTTCAAAAATCAAAGGAATAGCAAAGCAGACTTAGAAAGACTAATCCATGTCTTTGTCCACAGAAGGTTAGACTACTGTAATGGCCTTTGCATTGAGCTCTTTAAACAGGCTTAAAAGCAGCTGCAATACATCCGGAATTCTGCTGCTCGAGTCCTGACTAGAACCAGGAAATATATCCATATTAGCCCAGTGCTCAGGTCATTGCACTGGCTTCCCTTTAGCTCAGAGAATATACTTTAAAATAGCTCTGCTTGTGTAAAGGTCATTTCATGGTCTTGTGCCAAAGTACATCTCTGGGCTCAGAGAAGCTCTGGGAGTGGTTCCCTGATGGTGCCCAGTGTCACTAGACATGATGAGACAGGCCTCAACTTTGGCAATGTTCAAATCCAGGCTGAAATGACTATTATTTAATTGTGCATATGACAACTGAAAGTATTTTATCCACACTCTTTGATTTTAATTTGAATCATAATTGTTTTATGATGATTTTATTTGAAGAATTTAATTAGAATTATGAGACTGCGTGGGTTCCCTCCGGGTACTCCGGCTTCTTCCCACCTCCAAAGACATGCACCTGGGGATAGGTTGATTGGCCACGCTAAATTGGCCCTATTGTGTGAATGTGAGTGTGAATGTTGTCTGTCTATCTGTGTTGGCCCTGCGATGAGGTGGCGACTTGTCCAGGGTGTACCCCGCCTTCCGCCCAAATGCAGCTGAGATAGGCTCCAGCACCCCCCGCAACCCCAAAAGGGACAAGCGATAGAAAATGGATGGATGGATTATTTATCTCGACTCGTTTTGACTACTGCAATGCCCTGTATGTAGGCATTAGCCAGGCCTTCCTCGCCCGCCTGCAGCTCGTGCAGAACTCTGCTGCTCGTCTGCTAACACAGACCCGCAGACCTGAGCACATCACCCCTATATTAGCGTCCATTCACTGGCTCCCTGTGCGTTACCGAATCAACTTTAAACTCCTTTTATTTGTTTTTAAATGTCTAAACAACCTCGCGCCAACATATCTCTCAGACCTCCTTCAGCCTTACTGCCCCACCCGATCCCTAAGATCAGCCGATCAGCAGCTACTAACGGTTCCTGACACAAGGCTGAAGCTTAGAGGTGACAGAGATTTCGCCGCTGCTGCTCCCAAGCTCTGGAACGACCTACCTCTGAGTGTTAGACAAGCCTCCTCTCTTCGTGTTTCTAAATCTCTCTTAAAAACATACTTTAATTCCATGGCTTTTAACACTGAGTGATATCCATCCTGCAATGGCGTCCTATAATACACCTGCTGTGCACCTGTTTTTATGTTTTATTTATTTTATTTTATTTATTTATTTTTTATCGTGTTCTGTTTGTGTTGTGTTGTGTTTGCTCGGTACTCGTATTATCTTTTAACCTGCCCATTGTACAGCACTTTGGCTACCCCTGTGGTAAATTTGAAATGTGCTTTATAAATAAAGTTGATTTGATTTGATTTGATTTGATTTGATTATTTGTAGGATTATTTTATAAAATGTTTTGCCTTTTTGTAATTTTCTTTAAAGCACTTCGAAATGCCTTGTGTATGAATTTTGCACTAAAAATAGACTTTCCCTGCTTTACTTGCAAATGAGATCATTGTTGGCTCACTGCTAAATATGTTAAATAATTTTTATATTTTTTAATTAAACAAATTAATATTTATTACCATATGAAAACACACAAACGTACTGTAAAATTGTACCATTAAGTATCGGTATCAATTCCCAGGTAACGGCAATCGGTACTGTATCAGTTCAAATGTGAAAGGTACCGGTATTTCCTAAACGACCTGTCACTCAAGTCTCACATATTGTCATGTTTCCTTATTTTCTGCATTTGTTTCTTGTTTAGCGCTCCTAGTTTAGATCTACTGTACTTACTGTCTGTATCCCTGCATGAGCGCTTTTCCCTCTGAGCTGTCGCCATACTTGCCAACACTCCCGAGAGTTCCGAATTTCAGTGCCCCTCCCGAAAATCTCCCGAAGCCACTCTTCTCACAAGTGTATCCTGAAGGATATATATATATTTTCATATATCCATATTTTGTTTTACTTCCATAGTCATATTACAAATAGCTAATGTTCCATATTGTATTCTTTTGCTTTCAAATCATCTAATGACAAAGTGCTCGCACTTGGGCCGGCCTTGAAGTAGAAGGCAGAGAGGAGGAATTCCTCCTTCCTGTGCTTCCCAGGCCGACTCAAGATAAGAGACAATGAGCATGTGTTTGAGGTGAGACAAGTGAGGGCGAGGGGAGATATTGAAGAGGAGAGTGCTTTCCGGGATGTTGTCAGAACAACTTGGGCTACGCATTTGTATGTGTTGTTCGAGGCTGGTCTCTATTCTCAAATATTTGACAATAAATGACAAAATACCTATTCTGTCCCTGGTGGTACTTTTGAGTTCAGTTTATATGTCATCTAAAGAACTTGGGACTGACTAGCGTTCTGAGTTCCCCTTGGAGGAACATCTGGTCAAACGCAACAATTTGGGGGCTTCGTCCGAGATGACACGCTGACAATTGGACCTTCTCTTGCAATCTTCTGGACAGACTCACATGGCTAAAACATAATTCAAGGTAAGCAGAACCTTTCTTTTTAGATAAAATCTGCATTAGGAGTCTGTCCTGAAGTCTGTAAGTCAAACACTGTTTTGGAATCCCAGGCACAGAGTGGTGATTTTGATAGATTGATTGCATTTTTGCCGAGCCTGCCATTGCATTAAAATTGTAAATAAGTGGTCAACTCACGCCATTGTGTCTCGATTACCGTGACGGGCAGTTTCATTGACGAGTGAACTAATAGTTGGGTGTGGCTCACCCTGGGTAGTTAGTCGCCGCCTAAAAGAGTAACGGGTTAAAGGCCCTTGTATGGTATGGAGGTTAGAGGCCTGCGTATTGTACGATAAATTGCACGGGTTAGAGTTAGAGGCTCTAGCTGCGTATTGTATGATAAAAGTACGGGGTTAAAGGCCGCCGTATGGTTTGGGGGTTAAAGGCCTTCAGGGGTTCGAGGCCCCTGAAAAAAAAAATAGACACAATGGCCACTGAGTGAAAGGGTTAAGAGGGAGTTTACAATACTCGAAAAGTTGTGAACTCAAACGTCTGGTAAAATAAAAAATAAAATAAAAAAGTAACTGGAAGTTTTATGGTAAAGTGAAACGCAGAGAGAGTGCTTACGTGTGCGTGTGTGTGTGTGCGTAGGGCCGTAGGCACTTGCTTGTGTGTGCGTGAGTGCTTACACGTGCGCGTGTGTGTGTGTGTGTGCTGGATGCACGTGCTCATGTGTGTGTGTGTGTGTGTGCGCTGGTGAAAATGGAACAGGCAGGTCGAGAGAAAAAGGAGCAGGGTTGGTGCTCGAGAATTTAAGAGTTTGGCGTATGATAAAAGTAAACGGGGATTACGTGGAAAAACGAAATGCAGCAAAAGAACAGATGATTAATGAGACAAATATGACAGAATGGATTGATTGGTCTTTTGCCTGCCGCGCATGAGCAAGACAATTCAAACGACCCGCCTAGACTTTAACTAGGCCACCGCCCCCTACTCCAGTGACATGCAAAGGAGGTATTCACACGCCCCTCTGAGATTAATCCTGCCTCCGAAAATTAACCCCTTCTACACGTCTGACCATTTTCCTCCAGCAGAGCACACCAGACATTTTTGACACATGACATTAACACTTTGGACAAAGTTAACCCTGATATACACGGTGCCAAAAACAACATATGGCAGGGACATTTTATTCATCCCATGCAAAATTGGGTTAAGCTAGATGAGAATGATAAGGCCAATGACAGAGCAGCAAGGAAGCAACTACTTAAATTACAGATCGCCGAAGATAAAAAGTCAAAAGAACCAAAAGGTCAAAAATCAGCTAGGGTATATTCAGCTGTGGGTGACCTTGCTTTTGAGTTTCAGCAGGGGGAGGAAAGAATCCTCAACAGACGTGCGACTAGACGGTTGGACTCGGGTGGTGGACAACAGGATGCTTCAAAGCCAGTCCGGGGTGGAAACTGTTTCGGCTGTGACCAGCCTGGTCACTGGAGTCGTGACTGTCCGAACATTTCCGAACAGGAAAGGTTCCGTAGTGCCAACAAATGAACACAAAAGCGTGGCAAAGGACGCCCACCGCAGGAGCCCCAGCAGGAGATACAGACTGGCCCCCTGCTGGACATGAGTGTCAACGGACAATGTTATCAGTTTGTGATTGACACTGGCGCCACCCATTCGATTCTGAATGCAGAGGTACCAAAGAAACTGTGTGCTTCCTCTTTAAAGGTCGAAGGCTTAGCTGGGGTCACAAGAAGGTTACCTGTCACCAAAACACTTCCGGTTCAGATTGCTGGACCTCCTTTACAGACTGTACCCTGACATTCAAATCGCACAGAAGGAACCTTCCTGGTGTTACCTGACGGCTCAACCACCAAGCTGCGACACCACTACCAAGGCTCCTCCCTGAGCTCATACCACAGCCTGAAACAACAGGAATGGCTGACATCCAACTGCTCTAACAGTGAAAACCCTGGCTGGCTGAGATGCTTCTGTGTGTTCTGCCACCCGACTCGCCATATGTTATGATCACCAGTTAGACACTCATACCAGGAGACCTTTGACTCCTTTTTATATTTATATATGTTGGAACTCAAGGTGTGGCTGTTCATGTTGACCTATCTTTGAAACAACTAGCATGGTATAAGATGGACACAATTGTGTCCCACATTGTTCACTTGCTCTCTGTCTCGCCTACAAAACCAAAGAACTTAGGTCCAATGATAAGACACGGCGTAGCTGCCAAACATTACACCGACACCCAAATACCACATTTTCAATTGTTTAGGTTTAGCCCATGGTTATGTTAAACAAATAACTATGGGCTGCACTTTAGACACCTGTAGGCTACGAGGAGCTACCAGCTACACAACAGCTGAGCTAAAACGACACATTACACATTTAAGCATATCAAATAATTATAGTTGCTCATTACATACACATAGTAGTCAAGACAGAAGTCTGATAGAAAGTATTCAGTAACAAACGTGTCCGCATCATTTAACTTTCTACAACATGAGCTTGACTTAATGAATTATTGGGGCCACCAGATGTGGTAAAATTTCAAAATACTATTGCTAAAGCATCCGCCATAAGGGTAGTATTTTTCTAGTATTGGTGACAATATAAATATAAGCATATTTTGTTACTTTCACCATATTGAATAAGTTACATAAAAGTTAGGGTTTAGATGAGTTTGAGTTATTTGTGATATTGCTAAGGGGTCCCCTACCCTAACACCACCCCCCAGTGGACCATAGAGGCTGAATAGACAATCATTGACCTCAAACATGACCTGCCCTCCACTACTTGACTATTAGCTGACCTTTTTCTTAGATGTTTCTGAAAGTGATAGTATTACTAACGCAGTCCTTTTTTCAGAAACAGAAGGGGGTGAGTGAGGGTGGATACAGACTCCTTGGAACAAAATTGACAATAAATCTGACTCTGACACATTCCACAGTTTTAACGTTTTTCCCGTGGGTAAGAAGTTATAACTAATTTTAATTTGAAAATAACGATTTTACACATTGATAGTAGTTTAGTAAATCAAATTTAGAATTTACAATTGTTGACAATCACAGTGGTTGGCCGGAAGCAACAACAACCTCAAAAGAGGATGCAATATCAGTAATTAAATGACTTGTGAATGACCTAGTACCCCGACATGGTTTCCCCAAAAAGATTAGGTCAGACAACGGCAACCATTTAAAAAAAATACTCACTTAGCCTTGGTCGAAAAGGCTTTCGGACTAGAACACAGGTTTGGGGTACCATCCTGAGTCCCAAGGTATGGTTGGAAGGATGGACCAGAACATTAAAAACTAATTGGCTAAAATCTGAGCACAGACCAAATTTAATTGGATTGACATGTTGCAATTAGCGTTAATGATCATTCGAAGGTCCGTGAATAAAACTGTTTTACCGCCCTTTGAGTTTTTCACCCTATGAGCTGCATAGAGGGCAGCTCTTCCCAGGACCAACAGCCCCCCATGGAAGGAGGACTCAGCGTAAAACCAAAATGGTATTTTACACAAAAAATTGCAGAATTTGTGTGCCAGTTCTTCTGTACAGATGCAAGGATGACAGCCCGCCACTCCAGATTCCCTTCCGGCCGCTGAGAGGGTCAAGATCTAGGTCATCAAACGCAAGTGGACGGAGCCCAGGTGGACTGGTCCATTCAAGGTCGTGGAACGGACGTCCCACGCCCTTCGACTGGCTGGTGGAGGGGACACCTGGTGCCACCTCTCCCTCTGCACTACTGCTGAAGAACCTGACAGATCACCAGCGGATGTCATTGCTGACATCGCCACATCATCTGCCCCACTCGACCCCTAGCGGTGCCTTTTGAGCCTGAGGCATCTGAAAAAGAACGGGAGCAGAAAACGACTCATTTTTAGTGTGTGTGTTAAAGAGGTAACACACATAAGGGGTGATTGTGCTAGTAACCTCTCCCCCTCTAGGTCATAGAAGAGCGAGGCTTTAATTACACACACATAATCCTACAGCCCAGAAGACGACGCTGAGAGAGATTTTCTACTTATATTACTCTTTTCAACTTCTATATTGTATATCCTTATTTGAGACCAGCCTTTATACTCGAAGTTATCCAATTTCTCTTGCTTGTTTTCAGCATAACTGTCTGTGTCGTTATATTAAGTGAAAAGTTTGATGTTTATCCCCGTTTCGTTACCTGAATTACTCTGATTTTGATAGACGAAAGGCAGGATGTTACACCCAGTAGTATTCCCTGGCAGACTGGTGTTTAGGCTTGTTCTACTGTTTTTGTGTCTCAGTTCTTCCTTCCCGACGACAGTGACTGACAAGTGTCTTAGAACATATGGCGGACTTGAAATAGACTGGGTCAAAGGGGATAGCAAGACTTATTTTTTGACCTGTGCAGTGTGATTAATTACGGGAGACACAATAGCTATTACCGTGGTAATAACCTCTATATTTGTAACGACTCAACCCTGAACCATTGGTGTCGGATGCAGACAACATACTCTGGTAAGTGGTGCCCATCGTCCCTTTTATGTTGTTTTGGGGGTTGACCTGACTGATACAGACTCTAAAGGAATTATTAAAATTAATGTCCTTGAGAGGGCGTTACCTACCTCTACACCCTCTGTAGCACCTAAAGTACCACCCCACCTCGGTGGTGTTTCAAAGGCTCTCACATCTGTGCGTGCTAATGACATCACCACCGAAGGCCTGGTAACTTTGACCTTAGGAGTGGGTGCAGACAACCTGTGGCTCAGGTGGATGCCAAAACCTGGGTGACTGTGTTGCTTGTTTCGCTGGATGTCCCTTTCCCCACACCCCTTTTAAGTTGACTGACATAAATGGCTCAAACTGTCTTATTTCCTTGTTTTCCGAACCGACGCCACCAGGGTGCGATTTGTTGGCTAGTGTGTACCCTCCTGTTGACAATTCCACCCGACTTCTTCCATTTGTGGCCCAAAAGCTGAATTACACGTTTTTTCAATTCAAAGGACCCTCTTCGTCCCCCAACAAATTGGGTGACATTAACCCTTCCTGGTGCACCACACTGATAGATGGCTCTAGGATAGGCCCTTGGGCACGAGCTGACTTATTCTGGTGTTGTGGGAGCACAGATTGTACATTAGAATCCCAACGTTATCCGTACGGCTTTGTGCTATGGTTAGACTGGTGACCCCACTCACCCTAGTGCAGGGTTCGGCAACCCGCGGCTCCGGAGCCGCATGCGGCTCTTTGACCACTCTGATGCGGCTCAGCTGCATACTTGCCGACCCTCCCGGTTTTCCAACGCCCCCCCGATTTTCCCAGCAGACTTCCTCTCCTAGAAATCTCCCAGGGTAAATATTATCCTATTTTCACTCTAATTACTTAACCAAGGGCGTGCCCTAAGGGCACTGCATTAATTGTACTCTATAGCATTTGCAAACAGCGTGCCAGCCCGGCCACATGTTATATGTTGCTTTTACTTGCACACGTAGGCGACAGCAAGGCATACTTGTTCAACAGCCACACAGCTTACACTGACGGTGGCCGTAAAAGTTAAAGTTAAAAAGTTAACTTTAACACTGTTACGTTACAAATATGCGCCACACTGTGAACCCACACCAAAAAAGAATGACAAAACATTTCTGGAGAACATCCGCACCGTAACACAATACAACAAATACCCAGAATCCCATGCAGCCCTAACTCTTCCGGTCTACATTATACACCCCCGCTACCACCAAACCCCCCCACACATCAACCCCCCCTCTCCGTGCGTCGGTTGAGCGGAAGTGTTAGTGCTGCATGGGATTCTAGGTATTTGTTGTGTTGTGTTTATGTTGTGTTACAGTGCAGATGTTCTCCAGAAATGTGTTTGTCATTCTTTTTTGGTGTGGGTTCAAAGTGTGGCGCATATTTGTAACGTAACAGTGTTAAAGTTGTTTTTGTACGACTACCGTCAGTGTAAGCTGTGTGGCTGTTGAACAAGTATACCTTGCTGGCACTTACGTGAGCAAGCAAAAGCTACATTCAACATGTGGCCAAGCAGGTACGCTGTTTGGGCAGGCTGTAGAGGGCGCTAAAAGCAGTGCCAGCACGTCCTGAAATTTGGGAGTCTCCCGGAAAATTGAGAGGGTTGGCAAGAAAGACGCTATCAAGCGCCATTCAATTAAAAGTCGCGGGCCGCACTAACATTACATATCCTTATTAAGATGCGTGCCGGTGCGTCTGTCAGAGACCCCTGGTTAACATAGCGCAAAGCAATTTAAGCTTTGTATGCGGCGTTTTCATTTTAAATTTTCAAAATTTTTTTGTGGCTCCCATTGTTTTCTTTAATTTGTGAAACTTTCCAAAATGGCTCTTTGAGTGGTAAAGGTTGCTGACCCCTGCCCTAGTGGGTACCACATTAACTCCCCTTGTAACTCCTGTCTCAGCAGCCTCTCTAACTCCCCGCCGCCGCCGCCATGTTTTATCTCGGAGGAGCGTAACGGGCTCCTTTGATTTGACGATAAATCCTGGTGGTGTTTACTTTGATGCAATAGGCCAACCTAGGGGGGTCCTCTCACAACGTACATTGTGGTATGAATCCTGTGCATGTTTGGAAACCTTCCTATCATTGGTGCTATTTTCCCTGTGACTGCTACTAAAAATGTAGAACGCATTAACTATGTTTTTTATAATCTGTTGAGACTGACCAACCTGACTCGTGACGCCGTTGAGGGACTTGCTGAACAACTTGCCCCGACCTCCCTCATGGCCATCCAGAACCGCATAGCCCTTGACCGCTTCCTAGCCAAGGAAGAAGGTGTGTGTGCAATGTTTGGTGACCAATGCTGTACCTTCATTCCTAACAACACTGCCCCCGACGGCTCAGTTCAGAGGGCCTTAGAGGGCCTCCAGGCCCTGTCTAAGGAACTTGCTGAAGTTTCAGGGGTCTCTGACCCCTTAAAAGATTGGCTCCAAAGCACATTTGGCAGGTGGACTGACCTAATTAAGTCTGTCCTGGTCTCCATTGGAGTTTTTTTGGCCATCATAGCCTCATGCGGTTGCTTTATCGCCCCTTGTGCTAAGTGTCACTGAAGGGGGTCTAGCAAAGTGGTAACTTTAAGACTTTCGAGACCGGGCGGAAACACCAACTTGTTGATTTCCTTCCCTGACCATGACGACATTGACGTAGACTCCCTCCATCTATCTCCCATGTAGCTAAGCTGTTGTTTTATTGCTAGCTTGTTAAAAAAAAACAAAAAAACAGCACCTACTTTAATGTGGGGCGTGCTTTAGAAGTGCTGTACTAGAGGTAAAGATCTTTTTAAAAGATCTGAAGAGGGAATTGAAGGATATATATATATATTCATATATCCATATTTTGTTTTACTTCCATAGTCATATTACAAATAGCTAATGTTCCATATTGTACTCTTTTGCTTTCAAATCATCTAATGACAAAGTGCTCGCACTTGGGCCGGCCTTGAAGTAGAAGGCAGAGAGGAGGAATTCCTCCTTCCTGTGCTTCCCAGGCCGACTCAAGATAAGAGATAATGAGCATGTGTTTGAGGTGAGACAAGTGAGGGCGGGGGGAGATATTGAAGAGGAGAGTGCTTTCCGGGATGTTGTCAGAACAACTTGGGCTACGCATTTGTATGTGTTGTTAGAGGCTGGTCTCTATTCTCAAATATTTGACAATAAATGACAAAATACCTATTCTGTCCCTGGTGGTACTTTTGAGTTCAGTTTATATGTCATCTAAAGAACTTGGGACTGACTAGCGTTCTGAGTTCCCCTTGGAGGAACATCTGGTCAAACGCAACAATCCCTATTTACACTCGGACAACAATGCTTCATTGTCCTTCACTTGGCGCCGTTTCCAGCCGGACAATTATAACGATTACACCTCGAAGTCAAGCGGGGCAATTAGAACAGAAGAAGCAGAAGAAGAGAAATCATGTCTCTGACATGGCAAGTGAGAGGAGGAAATATGCGTTCTTTGTCTATGTATGTACCCGTATCTGTTGTTGTACAGGCTATGTTTTAATTTCCTTTTAATGATGACTTTTATTTCTAGCATACATTGCATAGCTTGATGGCTGTGGACTATTATATAGTTTGTTACTAAATGAACACTGTGAAATTCAAGTATTTTTCTCTTTATGTGTGTCTATAATAAATATAATATAACATATATATATCTTTATATATAGGGCTGTCAACGGTAACGCGTTAATACATGTGATTAATAAAAAATAAAAAAAACCTGAATGGATACAAATATTAATCAGTGTTTGTTTTGATGCCGTACATTGCACAGGCAGTGATCATCGCGTGTGATGACAGTTAGAGCAATGTGCTGTATGTCCTTTAAAACAATCTCAGATAGAACTTTAGATATAACTGAGGTTATTAGTCAGTCTTGAAGCGACACACTTTCTTATCATTGGCGCGTATCGAGTTTTAAATAGAATCTTAGAGCGATACATGAATGTGAGGATGGCGTCGCTACCATGAATGCTACATGGACAACATACAGAGGACAACAAACTATGCTGGCGGCAGTTGACCTGCGTTCACCACAGATACATGTAAGTTAAAAAAAAAGTTTTCTAAATGGACAGCCACCGCATGCAGTGTTGTCTACTCTGTTGCTAAATCTGGTGACTTTCCAATCCTCTTGGCGACTTTTTATAAACAGCTACGAGCAACAAATCTAGCGACTTTTTCCGGAGTTACTGGATACTTTTTTGTGTCTCGGAGACTCTAAAATGCAGCAGTATTGTCCTCAAAGAGCAGTGACGGTTGCTCCCCCGTTCTAAATCACTCACAGGCGGTCAGTTGGGCTTGTGTTGCGGGAGCAGACTACAGAGCGAAGACCCTCACAGGGCAAGAATTGCAGCGGATCACGCATGCGCAAATCTTTTGCATTCTGAACTTTATGGTGTGTTCCATACTGTACATCTGTACCTAGTTTAATGTATTATTGCAAAGACTTTAAACATGTGTACTTAATTCTTACTATACTTACTGTCACCAGGTTTTGAGAAAATCAATGACTTGCAGTTCAGTAAAACATGTAAAGAGGTGGCGACTTGTCCAGCGTGTACCACGCCTTCTGCCCGAGTGCAGCTGGGATAGGCTCCAGCATCCCCGCGACCCCAAAAGGGACAAGCGGTAGAAAATGGATGGATGGATGTTTATATATACATATATACGTATATATTTATGTATGTATATAAAAGAGTGTATATATATATATATATATATATATATATATATATATATATATATATATATATATATATATATATATATATGTATATATATATATATATATATATATATATATATATATATATATATATATATATATATATATATATATATATATATATTTAAAAAATCTAAAAAATCCCCTTATCACCCCGGTGAGGTGGTATCTGTGTCATCCTCAAGCTCGGGTCCTCTACCAGAGGCCTGGGAGTTTGAGAGTTCTGCGCAGTATCTTTGCTGTTCCTAGGACTGCGCTCTTCTGGACCGAGGCTTCAGATGTTGTTCCTGGGTTCTGTTGGAACCACTTTCCCAGTTTGGGGGTTACTGCCCCAAGCGCCTCCACTACCACGGGGACCACACTAGCCTTGACCTTCCACATCCGTTCCAGCTGCTCTTTCAACCCTTGGTACTTCTCAAGTTTCTCGTGTTCTTTCTTCCTGATGTTGGTTTCAGCTAGGATTGCCACATCTATCACCACCACCCTTTTCTGCTCTTTGTCCACCACCACTATGTCCGTACATACATACATACATACATACATACATACATACATACATACATACATACATACATACATACATACATACATACATACATACATACATACATGCCACCATGTATGTATGTATGTATGTATGAGATTTCAGTCATTAGTCTGTCCTTCTATCACTGCTCCGTTGAATCAACACTGACCTACGGCATCTCCGTGTGGTTTTCTAGCTGCACGGTGGCAGAGAGAAGAAGCAGAAGATCACTGCATGTCCTCTTACATCTCTAGAGGACCTGCATAAGAGACACTGCAACAGGAGAGCAAACAGCATCCTCAAGGACTCATCCCACCCAGGTCACCACTGGCTTGAACTCTTGCCCTCAGGGAGGCGTTATAAGACCATAAAAGCAAGGACAAATAGACTGAAAAACAGTTTCTATCCTAGAGCTGTTATTGCCCCAAACTCTGCACTTACCTGAACACTCACCACTTTATTACTTGCTTACCTCTGATAAAGATCTAAGGTGCAATATGTTGTTTTTAACATTTTATTATGTTTTTAAATTTTAAATTTTAAATTGTTTTATTATTGTTGTTGTCTTAAAGGCCTACTGAAACCCACTACTACCGACCACGCAGTCTGATAGTTTATATATCAATGATGAAATCTTAACATTGCAACACATGCCAATACGGCCGGGTTAACTTATAAAGTGCAATTTTAAATTTCCCGCTAAACTTCCGGTTGAAAACGTCTATGTATGATGACGTATGCGCGTGACGTCAATCGTTGAAACGGAAGTATGCGGACACATTGAATCCAATACAAAAAGCTCTGTTTTCATCTCAAAATTCCACAGTATTCTGGACATCTGTGTTGGTGAATCTTTTGCAATTTGTTCAATGAACAATGAAGACTGCAAAGAAGAAAGTTGTAGGTGGGATCGGTGTATTAGCGGCTGGCTCCAGCAACACAAGCAGGAGGACTTTGACTTGGATAGCAGACGCGCTAGCCAACGCTAGCTGCCGACCGCACGGATGATCGGGTGAAGTCCTTCGTCGCACCATCAATTGCTGGAACGCAGGTGAGCACGGGTGTTGATGAGCAGATGAGGGCTGGCTGGCGTAGGTGGATAGCTAATGTTTTTAGCATAGCTCTGTGAGGTCCCGTTGCTAAGTTAGCTTCAATGGCGTTGTTAGCAACAGCATTGTTAACCTTCGCCAGGCTGGAAAGCATTAACCGTGTAGTTACATGTCCATGGTTTAATAGTATTGTTGATTTTCTGTCTATCCTTCCAGTCAGGGGCTTATTTCTTTTGTTTCTATATGCAGTTAAGCCCGATGCTATCACATTAGCTCCGTAGCTAAAGTGTTTCGCCGATGTATTGTCGTGGAGATAAAAGTCACTGTGAATGTCCATTTTGCGTTCTCGACTCTCATTTTCAAGAGGATATAGTATCCGAGGTGGTTTAAAATACAAATCCGTGATCCACAATAGAAAAAGGAGAGAGTGTGGAATCCAATGAGCCAGCTTGTACCTAAGTTACAGTCAGAGCGAAAAAAGATGTGTCCTGCACTGCACTCTAGTCCTTCACTCTCACGTTCCTCAGCCACGAATCTTTCATCCTGGCTCAAATTAATGGGGTAATCGTCGCTTTCTCGGTCCGAATCGCTCTCGCTGCATTGAAAACAATGGGGAAATGTGAGGAGCCTTTCAACCTTTGACGTCACGCTACTTCCGGTACAGGCAAGGCTTTTTTTTATCAGCGACCAAAAGTTGCGAACTTTATCGTGGATGTTCTCTACTAAATCCTTTCAGCAAACATATGACAATATTGCGAAATGATCAAGTATGACACATAGAATGGATCTGCTATCCCCGTTTAAATAAAAAAATTTAATTTCAGTAGGCCTTTAACACTATTTCATGTAGGTTTGTTTTAAAATCACTGAGCTGGATTGCTGTCCAATTTCGTTGTTTCCATACAATGACAATAAAGGTATTCTGATTCTGATTCAGATTGGTTTTATTTGGCCGCATATAGTTTCAAAATGTTGCTTCACATTTGTACATTTTCTTTACATGTCCAAAAGGAGTAGAAAGAAGTAGGGATGTCCGATATTATTGGCCGATAAATGCGTTAAAATGTAATAGCGGAAATTATCTGTATCGTTTTTTTTATTATCTGTATCGTTTTTTAAATTTTTTTATTTATTAAATCAACATAAAAAACACAAGATACACTTACAATTAGTGCACCAACCCAAAAAACCTCCCTCCCCCCATTTCTTTCTGTTATCAATATTCTGGTTCCTACATTATATATCAATATATATCAATACAGTCTGCAGGGGATACAGTCTGTAAGCACACATGATTGTGCGTGCTGCTGCTCCACTAATAGTACTAACCTTTAACAGTTAATTTTAGTCATTTTCATTAATTACTAGTTTCTATGTAACTGTTTTTATATTGTTTTACTTTCTTTTTTATTCAAGAAAATGTTTTTAATTTAGTTATCTTATTTTATTATTTTTTTAAAAAAGTACCTTATCTTCACCATACATGGTTGTCCAAATTAGGTATAATAATGTGTTAATTCCACGACTGCATATATCGGTTGATATCGGTATCGGTTGATATCGGTATCGGTAATTAAAGAGTTGGACAATATCGGAATATCGGATATCAGCAAAAAGCCATTATCAGACATCCCTAGAAAGAAGCAATGCTTATTTAATCCTACCCATTTTCAGTTGTCTTCATAAGTAGGTAAGTCACTTATGATAGGATAAATAATCTCTTTTTTTTTACTCAAGTTCAAGACATTTACCAGTATTACTCTTCTTTGTACTTTGTAAACACTTGTAGTTTGAAGGGTTTTTCTGTCCTTTTTGTATTGAGCTTTTTAAAAAAGCATTGTGTTTAAAACACATTTCATTAAAGCAAAATAATTGCCCAGTCATGGTGTTAAAACCTGAAAATGATCTGTCTAGTGTACATTTGTTATTGATGAAAAATTACATCTATCTGCGATTATCGCGATTAATATTGAGTTAACTATGAACAAAATGAGATTAATCGCAATTAAATATTTTAATCGTTTGACAGCCCTAGTAGTAACACATCGCCTTGCGACGGCATGCTACGGCATTAGCCGTAAGCAAGCTACGGCAAGAGGTAAGCTCGCTACTGCGTCAACAACTGATTAGCTTTTGAGTTTGTAATGCACAACACAATGCGACAGAACACCAATCTGTACTAATTGAAAAACATGAAGAAACGTATTACAGTGTCTGTAAAGTATAAGCCCACAGTTCATGTTTTGTTTGTACACAGCGAGCTCGACAGATTATGTACTGTAGTTGTAATACCAAGCATAATGTGCTACATGTATCATGATCAATATTATAGTGACTTACTTGATGGACAGTTGTCCGTTTGGTCCAGCTGGCCAGGGAAGTTTTTTTCCTGTTGATTTTGGGTAATCACGCCATTTATAGCGACATAGCTTTGCACCAAGTTCCACATTTACAGCATCAGGTAGGGCGAGGCAATATGGACCAAAACTGATATCCCTGTATTTTTAGGCCGATAGCGATATACCGTATATACTAGGGGTGTGACGGTATTGTCGGTGTCAAAGTCTTCACAATAATCAGAGGTGGGTAGAAACGTGCTACATTGCTGTCACATTTACTCAAGTAACTTTATTAAAAAATTGTAATTGTCAGAGTAGCTTTAATCTAACATACTTTATATTTTGTGAAACAGAAACACTACTTTTACTCCATTACATTGAGTTTCATTCTAATCTTTACATGTATTTACATCATAATTATTTATACTGTATTGATTAAGACTCACAAAGACAAATTATTTTTGTCAGCGAGCCTTTTTTATGGCAGGCACTGTCACATGAATTTGTTTCGCCAATCCAACGTAAGATTTTGTGACATTGGACTCCATTTTACCAATCAAACAGAGTCTCACGACAGGGATCCAATCAGAACTACAACTACTCAGACATGATGTTTGGATATTTCACCGGGAAACAAGACTATATTGTAGGGATGCAACTATAAATGGTAATAATGATGATGGCGGCAAAACTCCCGACGGGTAGTATTACCCTTTAACTTAAAGTTATCTAAGAAACTGAGATTGATAACTGCACGGCGGACTAACTCGTACC
The DNA here is from genome assembly GCF_033978785.1 of Entelurus aequoreus. Lineage (NCBI taxonomy): Eukaryota > Metazoa > Chordata > Actinopteri > Syngnathiformes > Syngnathidae > Entelurus > Entelurus aequoreus. The sequence goes on along the minus strand of NC_084731.1, from coordinate 43,009,195 downwards.
AGCTCGCTAGCTTAAACGTTAACATGAAAACAAGAGACATACGTCTTTCCGTTAGAAACAACATACCCCAATCTCAAGTTATATAAACACATTACTGTCTGAGCAACTAAGTTATTCAGTTATACACATTGAACCTACAAGCAGTGCTCTCTTAGCATGGAATTAAAATGATCGGTCTTTCCTCAAAGGAAAAGAGACGGAGGTGTTTTTATGGTGCGTTCAAGTACCATTGAACAGAGTAGGACAGACACAACACCCGCCAGAAGTGAATGGAATAGATTTTATTTTTTACGCACTTTTCATTAAAATAAATCTTAAAGTGCTACAGTTCAAATCAATATTTACAGTACAACAATAAAAGTTTAGCTAATAAAGAAACACTAAGACTAAAACACTTAAGTGAAGCATAAGAAATACAAGACGTGCACAATAGTGGCTTTTCTAGCAGTGTGTCTATTTATTTTAGTTATGTTTAAAACGCTTTTTGAGCACATTCTGTGACGATCTGTCACTTCATTTCTGGTTGTGTTTCCTTGTTTGATGTTTATTTCCCTCCAGCGCTCTTATTTTTGTTGCATTTCCTGCATCTCTCCCTGAGCGCTCGTTTCCCTCACCTGTCCCTGATTGGCAGCCCGGAACACCTGGTTGCAGTTGCCAATCAGGCTGCTATTTGTGCTTGCCTCTCCTGTTCCTCAGTGCTCGAGGATTTTGTCATGAACCCGCATGGCTGCGATAGTTGTGACCCCAAGATGCAGGAACCAGGAGGATGAAGGGCAGGTAAGAGTTTTTATTTTACTCAAAGTAGGGAGAAGCAGTCATGCATGCAAAGGTCTAAACATAATTAATCACTGAGGAACAGGCGAGGCAGGCATAAATAGCCGCCTGATTGCCGACTGCAACCAGGTGTGCCCGGCTAAGAATCAGGGACAGGTGAGGAGAACGAGCACTCAGAGAGACAAGCAGGAAATGCAACATAAATGAGAGCGCTGACAGGAAATAAACATCAAACAAGGAAGCAAGCAGAAATAAAGTGACAGATCGTCACACATTCCACAATACTGCAACAATAACCGTGATAATTCTGGTCACAACAACCGTGATATAAAATTATTTCATTGTTACAAATATAATTTCAATGTGTCTTCTACAACTGGAAGAAATAGAAGACATATGATCACATTTCACCTTTGTGACAGTAAACAACAAGACATGTTGTAAACCCTGTGGCTTGATTTTGTCCAGTAAAAATACAACAAACTTTAAGAGCCATCTGCAGGCTAATTATCAGGACATTTACGCAACAGTAAGTAGGCCTAAACTAATATTTTCAAATGACTTATACTGTACTGAATTATTGTTACTATTAAAAACAGTAGAGAAGGAGCAAGACAGCTTTCTCAACCACTGCTTGTCTAGTACCTATAGGCAAGCTTGCCCGCCAATCTAGAATAAAACTACTTTTTTTATGTGATATTTTAGTCATATATTAATCAACATTTGAAAAAATACAAAATTTCAACTAAAATAATAACACAATAATGTTAGTGTGAAATGTACTTTAATTCATGGCGTGCAGGTGTTGTGAATTTAGTTTTTTGAGACACTGCAATAAAAATCAATAAAAGTGCTTTCAAGACAACTTCAAAGATGCACTGTCGTTATACTTTATACTGTATTTTAGTCTACAACATTTACTGTTTCCCCTGAATGCAGCTGGGATAGGCTCCAGGCACCCCCACGACCCCAAGAGGGACAAGCGGTAGAAAATGGGTGGATGGAAAATGTACTGTAATTTTAGTCGACTAAAATGTTGAGGAATTTAGTCGACTAAAACTTGACTAAAACAAAATGTATTTACATGACTAAAATATGTCTAAAACTAAAATACATTTTCGTCAAAAGACTATGACTAAAACTAAATAAAAAACTGCTGTCAAAAGTAACACTGGCCGATGGTATGATAAAATAGAAACCTGCTTGTTTAACAAGAATGTTCCCAAAATAAGACAATTGAATTACGTGACATGATGCCTGCTTGAGACAACTGGTAAACAGAAACCTCCTAAAACAGTTGATTAAAAAGTTTGTCCCCACTGACCGTCATGGGTGAAGTCAGGATGTATTTCAAGAGGAACGGGCACAGTATGTACTTTGAGGGCCTGGTCGTGGAAGACTTTGACTCTGATGTGCTGGCGGGTATTCAATTTATGGAAAACAATGGCGACATATTCATCTGGGAGAGGACGTGTTTTACTATGGCTCTGGGACAGCTCAAGCGGACAGACATGCTGCACATGTGCATGTGCTCCGTTCCCTGGTGAGGTCCACCGTGTGGCCGGGGGACTTCATCGAGTTGGAGCTGCCAAACTGGACAGGGAGCTGTTGGTCGAACCTCACGACCAGGCCCTGCACGCCAAGTTGGATAAACATCAATGGCCGTGCCCCACACTGTTATGGGGCGCGGTAGACAAGATCCTTGTCCTCAACCTCACCAGCTCATTTGCAAAAGCCACCATCTGTGGTGACGTATGACCCTACCTTTGAAACCCGGGCACTCTCCATGTCAGGGTGGTCACGCCGATGCGTGACCACCCTGACCTTCCCTGTTCGGAGGCTTCATTCTATCTCATTTCAGCAGACCCAAACAGCATCATGCCCCCCACTGTTAAAAAACGTTTTTTGGCGCTGCACAAAGAGTATGACCCACGCTTTAAGGGGTACAAGGGCGCTGCTGGTCCCTTCCAGAGTGAACATGGGTCCAGTCCAGTGAACATTGGTCCAGTCCAGCTCCCACAGCACAAAGGAAGGATCCCTCCGTACTCTAGAGGCCATCTGCAAGAGCTACAGGCGCAGTTGGACGAAATGGAGGGGATGGACGTGTTCCGTAAACCTGAAGATGTTGGCGCGTCCGTGGAGTATGTCAACCCATCATTTTTCATCAAGAAACCTAGTGGTAGGTTCCGACTCGTGCGCCGACATGGGCCGTTATATTAAGCACCAAACCTCACTAATGCCTATCGTCGACTCCACTCTTCGCCTGATTGCACAATTGAAATATGTCATCGTAACGGACCTCACTAAGGCCTTCAAACAGATCACGTTGTCCAGAGACTCATGGAAATACTGCGGCGGCGTCACACCGTTCAAGAGTTTCCAAGTGTACGTATGTTGCGCATATGGCATGTCGGGATCGGAGACTGCGCTGGAGGAGCTGACATGCCGAGTGTGTATGGCTAAGGTTGCTGATGGCTTATACTGCAGAGCCGACAATTTGAAAGAGTTGATGTTTGTGTGGGAGAAGGTCCTAGCTGCCCTACGATGCTGTGGGTTGAACGTCTTTGCCACCAAAATCACTGTGGCACCCGTGGAGACTACTATCCTGGGCTGGGTGTGGCGTCAGGGGACTATACAAGTGAGCCCAGACCGTGTCACTGCACTGTTTGCCTGCCCCCCACCGCAGACAGTAACAGCCATGCGGTTGTTAACTGGCGCATACAAGGTCTGCGCTACACTACTCGCCCCCCTTGTGATGTTGTGGCGGTACGCAAGTTAAAAGTGGCCGTGCTTTGGACATACAAGTTGGGATGTACTTCCCAACGTACCCAGGAGGCTTTGTCGTCTGCACGGGCGATATCACTGCCGCGTCCAGCTGACCAATTGTTGGTGGTCATCGATGGAGTTGTCCGAGACCCTTTACATCACATCTGGTGACACAGTCAAACTAGCGGGATACTTCAAACCAAAGCTGTGTAGAATACCAAATTCCTGGCTACCCTGCGAGGTCAAGGCTGTAGTGAAGCATTTCGACCCTTACATCATATGGTCCACTCTCAAGGCGTGTAGGCTGACGGATAGCAAGCTCTCAGCTAGTCCCGCGTCACCGCTTTCCTGTTGACGGCCAGCCGCTTAATGGGGGCATGTCAGGCATGTGGCGGGTGCGTCCATTCTCCCCTCTGACTTCGCCAGCTGCAATGCCTTAGAGTGTGACAACCCAACCTGCCAAGTGTGTGCGTTCATCTACACCACGGCTGCCTCGGCTGTGTGCCACATCAATGCCAACGATGTGTCCGGTGCCCAGAAGCTACCCTTTTTCAGCAGGTCGGCCTGGTGTCTGAACCTCAAGCTCACTGGCGCCCACCTGCGACAGGGGATTCGTCTGTCAAGGAAGCTTATGACTGTCTGTGACATCAAGTGCTACCTTAATGTCGCCACACTAGGCCAAGGTGGCCTCCCGGTGGTCCGCCAATATACACCAATGGCCTCCACGCAGGAGTGTATTATTGCCACTGCGGGCCAATGGAGGATGGTGGTGGGGCGCTACTTGTCTGCGTTGGACATGCACAGCGCCATCTCCCGTGTCACTGAGAGCTGTGATCCATGTGCTGTGTTGCGTAAGGCCCCAAACTTTGTGGGCACCCAGTCCACTGGCAACCCGCCAGAGGTTGTTGGGACTTCCTTCCCTGCTGAGGTGATGAGGCACAACAGGCAAATCATCCATGTGATTATGGAGTGTGTCACTATTTTCACACTCTCTGCTCTTATTGAGGATGAACTGCCTTCGCGACCAGAACTTGACCGCGCACACAGAGCACTAGCTGCCAGACCTAACCCCGGGGAGAGACCAAGGGCCGTCATCATCAGGCTACATTGTTACCAGTAGAAGGAGATGATCATACGGGAAGCCAGATCCAAGAGAGGCAAGCTCCAATACCGTGGATCGCAGATTGCTTTTTTTGAGGACTATGCTCTGGAGTTACTGGAACAAAGGGGCAAATATCGGTAGGTGCTCTCAAAACTCTCCATGCTTGGCCTTAAATATCCATTATACCAAGGAAGTGGGTAGGAAGAAATTCTCCTCAGTGGACGAAGCAAAACAATTTATTTCTGCCATTCACACCAAGTGCCCTTAAAGTTTAATTAGAAATGCCTTTATTTGTGCCTTTAAAGCTGCTAAATGTAATGTTCAGGTATGTAGCTATATTCATACATGATCAGTGAATAGAACCTTTTACCTCTATGTCCTTTAGATTTGTTAAAATGTATATGTCCCCTAGAAGACGTTGTTTGCACATGTTCTTCTTGTTTGGAGACGGCGTGGCGAAGTTGGTAGAGTGACCGTGCCAGCAATCGGAGGGTTGCTGGTTACTGGGGTTCAATCCCCACCTTCTACCATCCTAGTCATGTCCGTTGTGTCCTTGGGCAAGACACTTCACCCTTGCTCCTGATGGGTGCTGGTAGCGCCTTGCATGGCAGCTCCCTCCATCAGTGTGTGAATGTGTGTGTGAATGGGTGAATGTGGAAATACTGTCAAAGCGCTTTGAGTACCTTGAAGGTAGAAAAGCGCTATACAAGTATAACCCATTTATCATTTATTTATTTATTGTAATTTTGTTTATATTGCTGGACTACTGTTCCCCAATCCTTCTGTTTGTAATGATCAGGGCTCTAAAATAAGTGGTGGGATGTGAGACCCTACAAAATGTTAGATAACCAAGAAGTTCTGAGCGTAGACGCTCGAGAAAGTTCGTATTAAGGTTCAACTAAAGGTTTGGTCACTGTATTTGTCGTGTTTGTGTTTTTTTTGCCTTTCATCTTATCTCCTTATCTCAGGGACAGAGAATCCACATGGCTTCACTATGGTACCATTCTTTAAGTCTCCACCACTATGAGCCAGTCTGGTAAAGGCTCTGTAGGGTAATGGCATGTCTACAGCATCTTAAGGGTTATATTTTTACAGGAAACTTATTTCAAACCTTCTGAAATCTCCCTTATTAAAACAGCCCGGATGAGCCACATGTTTCATTAGAGATTCTCCGATAGGGCTTGAGAAGCCGCCATCATTATTTCTAAGAACGTCTTGTTCGAACTGTCACACACTATATCAGACACAAAGGGCCGTTTTGTTATAGTCCCAGGTACTCTGCAGAGCACTCCTGTTATTCTAGCGTCCAAATACACTCCAAACTGGGACCATGACACTTTTTTTTATGACTTCTTTGCTAAATTGCCAAATCTGGATGATCACCATCTATTCATCGGAGGTTTTTTTTACTGGGTTCTAAACATTAACCTAGACAGGCCATTGAGCCTCTGCCCATCTAGCTCCATTGCAACCCCGAAATTGAAGGCATTGTTCGATACGGCCAAGTTTATAAAATTTCATTGTATGCGGACGACCTGTTATTGTACAGTTCCAATCCGCTGTCCTCCCTCCCCACTACACTTAATATACTAGACTGTTTTAGCAGGTTGTCCGGCTATGAGTTAAACCTTCAAAAGAGTGAGCTGTTTTTAGTTGATACCTAGGCAAAAGCTATCCCTCAGACTGCTTTTCCTTTTAAGACACCTCTGGAGGATTCAAATACTTGAAAATATTTGTCACGAACACTCATAAAATGTATTCAGTAAAAAATTTCAGCCACTACTTGACAAGTGTAAGCTTGACTTATCCAGATGAGCCTGCCTACCCCTCCCTGTCAGTTGCTGGTTGTGTTAATTTGATAAAAATGATTTTGTAACCTAGGTTACTATACCTTTTTCAACATATTCCAATTTTATAAGTAAAAATGTATTTGTCAAGCTGGATCGTCCCGTGAGTTCCTTTCTTTGGGTCAACAAACCTGCTCGCCTTAGGAAGACAATCCTCTAGTTCAGTGGTCCTTAACCTGGGTTCGGTCGAACCCTAGGGGTTTGGTGAGTCGGCCTCAGGGGTTCGGCGGAGCCTCCGCCACAGAGGTAAAGACACATCCGACTTATCGTGTAAATAAAAACTTCTCCCTATCAGCGTATTATGGATACCCCCAAACAATGTTCCCTCTAATTTTCCATCTGATTTGCAGGTTTTTTGATTGATCGATTTAAACTTTTACTAGTAGATTGCAAAGGAAGAGAATACATTATATGAAACAGTACAGTTTACACAGTACAGTACATATTCCGTACAATTGACCACTAAATGGTAACACCCGAATAAGTTTTTCAACTTGTTTAAGTCGGGGTCCACGTTAATCAATTCATGGTAATGTGTGTAAGGCGTGTAATTTGTTGTGAGTTCATGCACTGTGTTGGTTTTGTTCTTTGAACAAGGTGATGTTCATGCACGGTTCATTTTGTGCACCAGTAAAAAAACATATTACTTTTTCTTGAATTGGAAAAAACAAACATTTTATTTTTCACTAAAGAAGGGTTCTGTCAATGCGCGTATGAAACTGGTGGGGTTCGGTACCTCCAACAAGGTTAAGAACCACTGCTCTAGTTACCAAAATCGGAGGTTGGCCTTGCCCTGCCAGGCTTTCGTCAATACTACTGGGCCTGTAACACTGCGAAAATTATCTTTTGGTTTCTCCCCCCTAGGTCCATGCAGAGATCTCCTCATGCAGGCACTCACTGTCTTCAATTATCTGTTCACAACTTCTTAAGATATCCAACATCTCCAGCAACCCGTTTTTTTTCTGACACCATTAAAATTTGGTTCCAATTTTGAAAGCAGTATGGACTCCACTTGTGCTCCGATCTTAGACAATTAATTTTTTCCCCCCAGCTTACTTAGACCCTGTTTTTTGAGATTGGGCAGCCAAGGGCCTCACAATTAAAATTAGTTATATGTAGGCCAAATGTTTTCCTTGTTTTCATCACTCTGCTAAATTCAACCTTCCCAATACTCACCTTTTTTGCTTTTTCCAAATTCGACACTTTGTTCAAAAATGTTTTCCCCACTTCCCCAACCGCCGAAATTGACCAGTACCTTATAATCCCATTTAACCAGAAACGGGTGGTCTCCCTTATCTCAGATAGAATTAGCTCCCTGAAACTGTCCCCCAATACTTCTGTTAAGCTCTCCTGGGAACAGGACCTGAGTGTTGCTACTTCCAAATGAAAAGTGGGATAAAATATTACATCTGGTACATTCCTCATCTATATGTGCCAAGCATGGCGTGTTGCAGTGTAAAGTCCTTTTCAAGGCACATTATACCAATGCTGCACTCGCCAAATTATTCCCAGACAGAAACAATGAGTACGTGCCACCAGGCTCCGGCGAATCATGCTCACATGTTTTGGACTTGCCCTCGGCTCATGAAATTCTGATCAGATATTTTTAATTCCCTTAGTAAGATTATTACTCCTGACCCACAGACAGCACTTTTTGGCCTACCTCAAAATCCCAATTGCATTATTGGCACCTTATACTGTACTGTCCGAGATGCAAATGTCGTATATTCACCCCCACATCCCTGTTGTAATGACCACCTCTTACAGCCATATGTGCTTGTACTGTGCTTGGCCACTGCAGCCATCTTCCCTGTCGCCTGCTGTGCAACCTCCTATACTGGCTCCACGACGATCGCCTGTGCCGGCGCGTTCACCACCGGTTGCCACACTGCGTCGCACGCCGGTCGCAGCCCCACGTCTTATGCCGGTCGCAGCGCCACGACGACCAACACTGGCTGAGCCCCCAGCACCCGTTCCTGCTCCAAGGCTGCTTCCAGCATCGGCACCACAGCTGCTCTCCCCGCCAGCACCCGCTATTCCTGCCAGTCCGGCGAAGGCTCTGGTGGAGCCCACCGTGATGTCCTTCCTGTCCTCCTGTTGGGACTCGGCTAGGGACGTGTCGTTGTCCCTCCTCCTGGCCCCCTTCCGCCCGTCCCTGGATTTCGCACCGGGAAACACAGACAACCGGAAACTCCTTCTCCCAGTGGTGGACGGAATCTGGCAGCCGCCTAGTGGAGGGGGGGCTACTACCGGCAGCGGTGCTGTGAAGCACACACCGCTGTCATCCCCGTTGTCGCCGCCTACTCTCACGATGACAACATCTTTGGCGGGCCTTTGCAGGGCGCCGCCATCTACATCGTCAGCAGCGGACCCACCCACGACCCTGGCATTGTCATCGGCGACTCCTCCAATGACGCTGTAAGCATTGTCGACGGCTCCGCCCACGACGCTGTCATCCGGGTCGTCATCGTCTCCTCCCACGATGACATAGTCTTCTCTGGCGGGCCTTCGCACGGCGCCGACATCTTCTGCGTCACCTGCGGGACGCTGCACGGTGCCGCCATCTTTATCATCGGCAGCGGATCCACCCACGACGCTGTCATCATCTTCGCCGCCGGCTGGGCGACCTCCTCCTTGTCGGCAAAAGATGCGGCCGTGTTGTGTACTTCCTCTGCGCTGTCGGCAGCGATCCGCAGAACCCGTGTGTGGACCTTCGCAGCTGCTAGTGCTCCGATACCACTCGCTTCAGCCTCCTCGTCGGCCACTTATGTGGCCATTCCGTGGCCGCCCCTCTCACCAGTTGCAGCGGCGTTCAACGCGTTGCCGCCACCTGACTCTCCCTCGCTGGCTACGGGGACACTTGGCCTGGAAACCCTCCGCCAAGTCCTCACTCCGCCCTCCCTTGACTTTTGAACGCTTTCCGTTTTTGTTTCCTGGGGACATCTGGAATCTGTCCCTTAGAGGGGTGGGGGGTTTCCCTGTTTGGTATTCACTTCCTGCTAGTGCTCTTGTTTTGTTTCCACTTCCTGCTTGTCATGCTGAGCGCTGTGTTTATTTCCTCACCTGCTGTTGATTGGCAGCCAGTCCACACCTGCTGCCAATCAGCTTGTGTCCTATTTATGCCTTGTCTCGAGCACTCCTCAGTACTCAAAGATCGCTTTATGTTGGGAACTATTACATGCAAGACTGCTTCTCCTCTGTTGATGATAATAAAGATCAACTTACCTGTTCATCGTCTGCTGGTTCCTGCATCTTGGGGCCACAAAAAACTGCAGCCATGCGAGTTCCTCACAGAACAGTTGGTAATAGTTATGTGCAGTAAAACTTTTCATGAAATATATTCGCCTTAATGTGTGTTCCTAAATTTGTATTGTAAGTCTTAGATGAAGAAAGCAATTATGACAATGGCCAAAACCTTAGTTTTGGCTATTGTTTTCTCTAAATGCATACAGTTGTCTACATACGGTCAAGGACAAGCATTGTGGTTTCCTGCACGTCATCTTCATCACTAATGTAAAAATCTAATCTGCGGGAGAGAATCCCTCTGCCATTTTTGTGGCGTGGCGAAGTTGGTAGAGTGGCCGTGCCAGCAATTGGAGGGTTGCTGGTTACTGGGGTTCAATCCCCACCTTCTACCATCCTAGTCACGATCGTTGTGTCCTTGGGCAAGACACTTCATCCTTGCTCCTGATGGCTGCTGGTTAGCGCCTTGCATGGCAGCTCCCGCCATCAGTGTGTGAATGTGTGTGTGAATGGGTGAATGTGGAAATACTGTCAAAGCGCTTTGAGTACCTTGAAGGTAGAAAAGCGCTATACAAGTATAACCCATTTATCATTTATTTATTTATCATTTTTAAGTATGTTTTTTTTTTTTTTGGGTTGTCAGCTTGAAACATCCCTCTGTCTCCAACTCCCTCATCATCATGTGACATGAGTGTGTGTCTGTTATAATTTTGCTTAGTAGTTTTGATGACCCGCCATATCTTCATCAGCTCTAGACTGGACTACTGTAATGCCTTCTATAATGGACTAAATCCGTCACTCCTCCACAAGCTCCAGTTAGTCGAAAATGCAGCTGCTCAACTCCTCACTCATGCTTCAAAACATGCCCATATTACCCCGATTCTCTTTGCTCTCCATTGGCTCCAAGTATGTTTTAGGATACATTTTAAAATCCTTCTTTTTGTTTGTAAGGCCATCAATGGTCTCGCACCAGCATACTTGGCTGATATTTTAACTGTTCGCCACCCAGCAAGGAATCTGCGCTCATCTTAACACACATCTCTGGAAGTACCAAGAACTAGAGTTAAAAAATGGGGTGATCGTTCATTTTCCGCATCCACACCCAAGTTATGGAACTCCCTCTCACCTGAGTTGCAAGCCATCACGGAGCTAGAAGTCTTTAAATCTCAACTAAAAACATGGTTGTTTGATTGGCTTTTAACAAACAATTGACATAATTCGTTTATTTTTACTGTTTTAATATGTGTGATTTTACTTGCTTTTAACTTATTTGTCCTGTAAAGCACTTTGTGCACCATTGTGATGTTGTAAGGTGCTATACAAATAAACCTTGATTGATTGATAAAATTAACTCCTTATTGTAACTATACTTGAGGTTTATTTTCTTTATTTTCTTTTCTTCTCTTCACACTTATTTGTGTCCCTGTGCATTTTTACTCTGTCCTACTACCCTGACACACTAACCCCTCTGAACAATATTTAATATTCCATACGTCACATGGGTTACTACTGTCTAATGGAAAATTAATTTTTCTGTATATTCAGCAATATTTCAACTTTGATGGGGTGGGGGGTATTTACATCTCAGCAAGTTCTGTTACCTAATTTTTGGTTAATGTTTTCTTGTTCATTTTTCAGCACAAATTGTTGGTGGATCACTGTAATGTCTTTCTTTTTTAAATTCCACCGATAAGGGCTTTGTACTGTTTTGCTACATACTATATTTCATAGCCTTGCTCTGTGATCATCAATCTCCTCTTTCTACTTCTAAGCCATAGTGACATCTACCAGCAGGATGAAAACCATGTTTTGACGTAAGGGTTTACCTTATATGTAACTGATCATGGCAGCCTGCCACGGCAAAATTAAAAGCCGCCACACCTAATAAGGTTTTTTTTAAATGTTTAAACAAGTTTAAGTAATATAATGTATTGTAGCCTCCAAAAGAAGTCACGCAAAGTCCGAAGCTCTTTTTAACTTTTAATGCCAATCTAATGCTAATAACCGGGCCAATTCTAACACTTCCTCATTCTCCGCCAATTCTAACACTTCCTCATTCTCCGCCAATCCCCTTTAAGGCACGGTGTGTTCATAATCATGGGAACAATGGATGCGAACATTAACATTAACAACAGCAGGTCATTACAGTATGAATGGATATGTATAGCCTATTATTTGCACTATTGGCTAGTGATGCACGGGATATGTACGGGATTATCTGGAACGGAGGCAGTATGTCTGCGCAGTGGATGTACTTTGATATATCCGAGATATACCGCGGACAGCAATCTACAAAATATGCAATGTGCAAAATATTAAGAGGAGGATGGCGGCTTGTAGGGAGAGAAAAGGTTTGCAGCAGCGTGAAGCAAGTGTGACGTCAGTGAGTCACCTAAGGTCTGATCCTCATATTGCCTTAAATTACATCAGACGAGCCCAGGGGTGTCCAAACATTTTCTTAAACATCAAAGGACGCAGAGGCCACTTTGATTTTTGTCACTTTTAAAACTAGAATAGAATAGAATAGAATGCCTTTTATTGTCACTATACACAGGTACAATGAGATTAAAAGCAACTCCAGTATCAGTGCAACAATCTACAAATATGCAAAACTGAACGAAAAAAAAGGAAAGAAAACAAAAATAGTGCCAAAGGAGGTAAGGTGCACAGTCCAGTCCTGAGAACGAATGTTCTGAATGTGTTGTTTAAATATGAAATATTATACTGTATACATATATACAGAAGCATTCAGACTGTGGGTGGAAAGTAAAAATTGCACACAGAGAGGTGCTAAACTATAAAATCAGTGCCTATGAGAGTTCACCGTGGTTATGGCTTTAGGGAAAAAACTGTTCTTGAGTCTGTTTGTCTTAGACCTGATAACCCTGTAGCGCCTTCCTGAGGGCAGCAGGTCAAACAAGTCAAAGACAGGGTGGGAGCTGTCCTTGATAATGTTGGTAGCTCTGCTGAGGCAGCGGGAGGTGCCTCAGGGAGAAGGCAGCCGATGATCCGCTATGCTGCCTTTACCACTCTCTGGAGCCTCTCCCTGTCTGCAACGGTGCAGCTGCCGTACCATGCTGCATGTCAGCAAGCTCTCAATGGATGAGCGGTAGAAGGTCAACAGCAGGTTGGAGTCCAAGTTGTACTTCTTGAGGACTCTCAGGGAGTGCAGCCGCTGCTGAGCCTTCTTAGTGATGGCAGCAGTGTTATCTGACCAGCAGATGTCAGAGATAAGGACACCAAGAGACCGAAAGGTGTGGACTCTCTCCACACACTGATGCAAAATACACATTTTTTAAAAGAAAAAAAACAACCTTCATGTAAGATTAGTGTTACTGGCATCAACGTTTAAACTTTATGTTACATTAGCTGTTTTCTCTTTTAATTAACTTTTTTTTTAATAGTATTTTTAGAATGTGCCACCTGCCATTAAAAAATTGCCTGTGGCCATTTGGACAACCTGGACTCGCCCATATGAATATCAAATGTAACAAAATACTGCATAACTACCTATTGACGCAATGATATTTGTATTGAGTTAATACATCCATCCATCCAATTTCTACTGCTTGTTCCAGTCTGGGTACAATTTTGAATTTTTTTATTTATTTGTGTTTGCCTTCAGGTAAGGACTCGGAGCAGCATACAATCCCGAGTGAACGCTCCTGCGCGATGCTGTGCTGTACAAGAATGTGTTGACTCTTTAACATCTTTCATACTCGACTCCAAGATCCACGGCATTTCACATTTCCGCTTTTGATCAGTGCTACAGTTTCAAAGAATATAAAACACAATGGTTTGGGCAGTAAAATCTGGAAGAATGAACAACACCTTCTCTGCAGATGAAAATCGATTTCATTGGCTGATTTTGAATGGCGTCGCCACGCTTTTTCTAACGTCCTTTGTACGTTATGCGACCATTAGTATGCTTTGATATTATATTATGTTGGTAAATGGGCTATACTTGTATAGCGCTTTTCTACTTTCAAGGTACTCAAAGCGCTTTGACACTATTTCCACATTCAACCATTCACCCACTGATGGCAGGAGCTGCCATGGAAGGCCCTAACCACGACCCACCCCTATACTTCCGTGTTCCCATCATGCCTCGCTGCGAATAATAATGAGCCAGCTGCTTTAGTTCAGAGCTTTTTTTTTCAAAGTCGCTTTGTCATTTTATGTCTTTCATCTCCTGACACCATGACACTCGATGGTGTAATGTGTCATCACATGCCTGTTCATATTATGTGTTTTTTAAGCTTTTAGTCAGTTGTCCATCCAGTTGTGTTAGCTGAACAGCCTTCCTGAACATTTATCGCTTGCGTCACAGTATGATCTGTTTACTTCAATTGTACACTGGCAAAGTTATGTAGAGTAGGCAAAAATTATAGTCAAGTGGGAATATAGTCGTCCCTCGCCACATTGCGCTTTGAATAGTGCAGTTTCACCTCATTGCAGATTTTTGTTTTGTTCATGAGCATATTCTGCAACATGTTTGCCCTAAATTAAGCTTTTGAAGCATACAAATGGCTAAATGGGCAAAACGTACTACTACTACAGTCGTATAGCCACTAGATTAAACCAAACAATCAGCGCCGGGCCGTTATACCAAAGACTATAAAAATGGGACCCATTACCTCCCTGCTTGGCACTCAGCATCAAGGGTTGGAATTGGGGGTTAAATCACTAAAATTATTCCCGGGCGCGGCCACCGCTGCTGCTCACAACTCCCCTCACCTCCCAGGGGGTGAACAAGGGAATGGGTCAAATGCAGATGTTAATTTCACCACACCTAGTGTGTGTGTGACAATCACTGGGACTTTAACTTTTACTTTTAACTTTATCTGCGCCGATATTAGGGATTTTGCTGTATAGCTGTATCAGCCTTTTTTTTCAGTTTTTTGTTTTACAACAACACCAGAACTACATCAGCAGATACAATATATACACATATGACAGCAGTATTTAGTATTTAAAATGTAATAATTACGAAAGTACATTGGAATAACAATTGCTTAAGCACCAGCTCTTTTGCCCTGCATGAAAAAAGCTCCTTTTTTGCTGGAAACCAATCTTTTTTTCATTCGTTTTGATACCTGACAGAGCATTTACTTTAATACTTGTGAGAATTCTTCTCCGGTCTGCTCAGCTGCTTTTACGCGGCCACGGCCAACCTTCGTTGAACGTCTCTTCTGCTTACCTGTCAAAATTTTACATTTTTGCTGGGAAATGCAGTTTTTGTCCTTTTTTCCTGGTGCCTTACCGGCCACGTTTTGTTTGTTTTCGCTACTGCAATGATGCTGTCGCTTTACAAGCCTGCGTCCGCAACACTCGGAGCATAGGCTCATTAGAGGAGCGCCGCAAGTTTCATGATCCATCATTCAAACAAGTGTTGTCCCGATACCAATATTTTAGTACCGGTACCAAAATGTATTTCGACACTTTTCGGTACTTTTCTAACTAAAGGGGACCACAAAAAATGGCATTATTGGCTTTATTTTAACAAAAAATCTTAGAGTACATTAAACATATGTTTCTTATTGCAAGTTTGTCCTTAAATAAAATAGTGAACATACAAGACAACTTGTCTTTTATTAGTAAGTAAGCAAACAAAAGTTTTTTTTTTTAAATTTTTTTTAGATTAATTAATTAGTCTGCTAATGTATGCAGTAACATAATGTGTCATTATCATTCTATTTTGTCAAAACTATGAGGGACATGCTGTATACATTTATTATTAATCCACTTGTTCATTTATTGTTAATATCTGGTTACTTTCTCTTTTAACATGTTTTATCTACACTTATGTTAAAATGTAATAATCACTTATTCTTCTGTTGTTTGATACTTTACATTAGTTTTGGATGATACCACAAATGTAGGTATCTATTCGACACCAAGTAGTTACAGGATCATACATTAGTCATATTCAAAGTCCTCATGTGTCCAGGGACATATTTCCTGAGTTTATAAACATAATATGATTTTTTTAAAAAGGAAAAATATTATCGATGTAATATAGTAGTATCGACTCGATATGCTATTGTACTTGGTATCATTACAGTTGATGTCAGGTGTAGATCAACCATTGCATTTGTTTACATTCAGGAACGGTGTCATTAGCGGTGACGCCGGTGAGCTACGGTGTGTAGTGATGCATGTTTAGCTATTTCTCGTCGTGCAGGGATGATACTTCTAAGAAACTCACTTTATTTGTCTCCATGGAGACCAGGATTAGTGATTTAGAAGTAGCTAAAACACTGCCGACTGCGAATGGACGTTAGCCCCTAGCAAGCTAGCCGTGTCTTAAAGCATGTCTTCCTGCGGGCGTTTCAGTGTTATAACTTCACCTTTATCCTTAGTTTTTAAGCCAAAATGCGTCCGTTCTCCATTTTCTGTCTACACACTGTGTCTGCTTGTAAGTACTCCGTGATTGTGCGCTGTCGAACATGCTCCTCTGCTCGCAAAACCACCAATGTCATGACGAGACAATGCGCCGTCATGCCCGGGAACCGGTACTTTTCAAACAGAGTATAGTACCGTTTTTGATTCATTAGTACCGCGATACTATACCAGTACCGGTATACCGTACAACCCTAATTCAAACAAATAACGGGATAGCAATGGCTAGACATTAAGACAGGGGTCGGGAACCTTTTTGACAGAGAGAGCCATGAAAGCCAAATATTTTAAAATGTATTTCCGTGAGAGCCATATAATATTTTTTAACACTGAATACAACTAAATGTGTTCTTTTTTAAGTAAGACCAACATTTTTAGAGTACAATAAGTCTCTTATTCTTTTTAATAACACTGTTATTCTGAAGCTAACCAATAATAAATTAAATACTTCTTACCATTAATGCGACTTCTTGAACAGGTGCGGTAGAAAACGGATGAATGGATTAAAATTTATGAGAATGTTTTATATTTTGAACACTGTGATTACCAGCGGAATTATTCATTACTTATCGTGTTAACCAATGTCAGCTAAGATTTATCTGAGCCAGATGCAGTCATCAAAAGAGCCACATCTGGCTCGAGAGCCATAGGTTCCCTACCCCTGCATTAAGATGACAGAAGAGATATGTCTGCCAAAAATCTTAATTTTGTGTAAACATCTTGACTAATAGGAGACATATTATATAAGTAAAGAGAAGCAGGCAGCAGCTCACACATTCTCAGCAAGGTAGAAATTACGTCAGCCATCTTGAAAAATATCTCAACTGTAAGCTATGTAAAAGAAGCCCAGAATTGTCTTTATTTAAATGTTCGAATTATTTCAGGGTTCCTGACAAGGAAACCTTACAAAGTAAATCTACACACTGCTATACAATTTTATAAAATTGAGTAGATGGAGAGTTATTGTAATGTAGAGAAATCCCATATTTTTACCAATTTTCCCAGGAGATTTCCCATATTTTCAAATGCAAATGTTGATGCTTACAGTATTAGACACATGTCATTAAGGTGCTTGTGAAAGCCCCTAATGTTTTTTGGTGCCAAAATAACCACAACATAGCTCCGCAGAAAACATTATGTCGCTACTGGTCCGACGTTTCCTAAAAGCACACACACAAAAAAAGAACTTACAGTTGTTTACTGATGTTCTCTATTTACATTTAGCTAAATCTCCTCGACTACTAATAATCGGTGTTGGTACCAGCACTGAAAAAAAAAATATCGGTCAATTTCTAGTACGGACTGACTTTGGTAATATGGGGGACACGCACTTTGCTGTGTCAATTGTGAGGATCTGCAATTGACATGTTCAGATTTTACAGAACCACAAAGCTCCACAAATTAGATTTATTTCATGTTTGATTTCCTTTTGTCAAATTGGCCGCATCAGGACGTCAATGTCAGAACTGCTACTGAAAGTTTGGTTATGTTACGGTATTCCTGCAGTTTTTGTGTTTAGAATCACTTCCTGTCCTGGTGCTCTTGTTTTGTCAGTGTTTCCTGTTTGGTCTGTGTTTTTGTAGCACCTTTACTTTCTGTTCCATGTCCTGTCAGCACACCTGTTTCTTGTTAATTAGTTCTATTTAGTTCCACCTGGGTCCCCCTTTCAGTGCTGGATCATTGTTCTTTGGAGAATGACGTTTCATGTGCTGTTTTTGTTTGTTCCATGTTTCCTTGTGAGTATTAAATTAGTTTTACTTGCATTCCGCCCGCCATTCTCTGCGTCCTTGGGGTCACGCTGCAAGCAACAGGCACCACATCGTGACAGCCCACGACCGAGAGGCTTGACAAGATTTTGGCACTGACATTGAAGCAATTTTCAGCCTCTTCTCAGGCTCCCTCCCACCCATCCTTGTCGTCTGTTGGCCTCTCTGGGGAAGTCTGGGATCCGTCCCTTGCTTCAGTGAGGTCTTCCACGACGCCGCTACCATGCCTCCCTTCTTGGATGACCTCATCAGCAACAAAACTTCCAGCAAGTCTTCCTGCTTCGGTGAGGTCGTCCAAGACGCCACCAGCAACCCCGGTGGGCCTGCAGACGCCACCAGCAACCCCGGTGGGCCTGCAGACACCACCAGCAGCCCCAGTGGGACTGCGGACACAGACAGCCCAGCCGCCTGCTGTTCCAGCTCTGCAGCCGACGACGGTGCAGCCACCTGCTGCTCCAGCACTGCAGCCGCCGACAGTGCAGACGCCATCCTCGTTTTCAGCGACTCGTCCCACGGCACCGCCATCTTTGTCTCATCATCATCTCCATCTTCATCTCCAGCGGGCCGTCCCACGGCGCTGCTATCTTCATCTCCAGCGGGCTGTCCCACGGCGCCGCCATCTTCGTCTCCATCGTGCCGTCCCACAGCGCTGCCATCCTCTCCTCCAGCGGGCCGTCCCACGACGGCGCAATCTGTTCTAGTGTGCCCATCTTCAGCGCTTCTCCTGGAGTCGCCTCTGCGATCTCCAGCTTACCAGCCGCTCAAGCGGCCATCAGGCGCCGGCAAACTGCTCCCTCGTCGGCCAAGAGTGTGGCCGTTTCATGGACCCCCTCCACGCTATCAGCAGCTATGCCCAGGACCTAGGCATGGACAATTGTAGCTGCTGGCGTGGCCACTCGCGTATGCCTTCACGTCGGCCACGGATGTGGCCATTCCATGGGAACCCGTCTCGTCAGTTGCAGCAGCGTTCAACTCGCTGCCGCCACCTGGCTCTTCCCTGCTGGGTGCGGGGGCACATGGCCTGGACTGTTGGTCGGCCTTTAGAGGCAGGGTGGCAGTTTGTGTTTTATTGTGTTTGGCCATTCCTCCCTCCACCCTATTTTTGGTTTAAATGAGATGAAAGATAATGAAGCAGGTATATTACAGGTGCATAATAAACTTCTTCATGCTGCATTTGTGCACTCCAAACTGATTAACTTTCCGCACAACTGGCAAGATAGTCCAGAACAATAGCAAACTTTGTCTGGAAAGGTATCAGTCGGGGCACAAACGGTCTTTTCCTTCGGATTTAAAACTCCTTCCATCAATCCCCGGACCTTTTTGAATGAACTCAGAAACAATTAAAAGTTTTGTTTCCATGATCCGTCTGAGAATTCCTTCGAAAAAACTCTTCCGCCAGTCTCTTTGCATCGGACTTGCATCTTATTACCTCACTCTTCACCACCTCAATAATTGTGCTCTGGACATTGCATTGCTGCAACATCAACGTAACACCCATCAGACATCTGACTGTTCCCACCCCCACGCCCCTCTATTCGCCATCTTCCTGACAATGTTAAACTGTAAACTATGGTCAACCTGCACTTCAATGCAGTTTCTATGCCGCTGGACAAAGCTCAAACAAAATCTAGTTGACATGTATGACTTAAGTGTTATTATGACAATGACAATAAAGGAATTGATTGATTGATTGATTGATTGACCTGCATTCGCCCTGATACATTCTTGGTAGTAGCGTCATGTTCGTAGCGCAATCCAAGATAATTTATTCATGCTGTCTGCTATTTAACATCAGCATAGCCATTAGAGGCGTAATATTTGTATTATTAATATTTGTAATTTGTAAAATATTACAGCGGACATCAACTAAAACATCTTGTAAGGATTCGCGATGCCTAGTGTGACGTCATAGGTCAACTGGAAAAGCAACACATTAATCCACGCAAAAATGAAATTGCTGCAACCCCCAGTATGCGGGACAGTGGGTGGAAACTTATTTGACAAACAGGCGTCAGTTTGTGAAGTTAAATGACAGTTGCTCTTCATGTCTTCATATTCCATATGGTGTTCCGCAGGGATCAGTTTTGGGTCCAATGTTTTTTATTTTATATATTAATGATCTGTGTAATGTCTCAAAATGCTCAAAGCTGGTCTTATTTGCAGATGAAACAAATACATTTTTTTCTGATAGTAACTTCCATCCATCCATTTTCTACCGCTTATTCCTTTCGGGGTCGCGGGGGGCGCTGGAGCCTATCTCAGCTACAATCGGGCGGAAGGCGGGGTGCACCCTGGACAAGTCGCCACCTCATCGCAGGGCCTGATAGTAACTTGAATAGACTTATTGATACAATCACTTTAGAAATGATGACAATGCAAACATGGTTCTATAGCAGGGGTCACCAACCTTTTTGAAACCAAGAGCTACTTCTTGGGTACTGATTAATGCGAAGGGCAACCAGTTTGATACACACTTAAATAAATTGCCGAAAATAGCCAATTTGCTCAATTTACCTTTAACTCTATGTTATTATTAATAATTGATGATATTTACACTTAATTGAACGGTTTAAAAGAGGAGAAAACACGAAAAAAATGACAATACAATTTTTAAACATAGTTTATCTTCAATTTCGACTCTTTAAAATTCAAAATTCAACCGAAAAAAAGAAGAGAAAAACTAGCTAATTCGAATCTTTTTGAAAAAATAAAAAAAATAATGTATGGAACATCATTAGTAATTTTTCCTCACTAAGATTAATTTTAGAATTTTGATGACATGTTTTAAATAGGTTAAAATACAATCTGCACTTTGTTAGAATATATAACAAATTGGACCAAGCTATATTTCTAACAAAGACAAATCATTATTTCTTCTAGATTTTCCAGAACAAATTTTTTTTAAAGAAAATCAAAAGACTTTGAAATAAGATTTAAATTTGATCCTACAGATTTACTAGATTTGCCAGAATAATTTTTTTGAATTTTAATCATAATAAGTTTGAAGAAATATTTCACAAATATTCTTCGTCGAAAAAACAGAAGCTAAAATGAAGAATTAAATTAAAATGTATTTATTATTCTTTACCATAAAAAAAATAAATTTACTTGAACATTGATTTAAATTGTCAGGAAAGAAGAGGAAGGAATTTAAAAGGTAAAAAGGTATATGTGCTTAAAAATCCTAAAATCCTTTTTAAGGTTGTATTTTTTCTCTAAAATTGTCTTTCTTAAAGTTATAAGAGGCAAAGTAAAAAAAATAATGAATTTATTTAAACAAGTGAAGACCAAGTCTTTAAAATATTTTCTTGGATTTTCAAATTCTATTTGAGTTTTGTCTCTCTTAGAATTAAAAATGTCGGGCAAAGCGAGACCAGCTTGCTAGTAAATAAATAACATTTAAAAAATAGAGGCAGCTCACGGTAAGTGCTGCTATTTGAGCTATTTTTAGAACATGCCAGCGGGCTACTCATCTGGTCCTTACGGGCTACCTGGTGTCCGCGGGCACCGCGTTGGTGACCCCTGTTCTATAGGAACAAGTTGTCTCTAAATTTAAGTAAAACAAATATAAATTCTATTTGGAAATAAGAAGATGAATACACAAATAAAAATGATGATTGAAGGGATTAACATTGAGCGAGTTGAGCAAAGTAAATTCCTCTGTGTAATAATTGCTGAAAAATTTATTGGAAAGCACATCCCATCCATCCATTTTCTACCGCTTGTCCCTTTTGGGGTCGCGGGGGGTGCTGGAGCCTATCTCAACTGCATTCATATTAAATATATTCATTTGAAATTATCAAGATGCATCAGAATCAGAATCAGAATTGGAGTGCTGTCAAAAGCACGTCAAGAGCTGGATGGAAAATCCCTCCAGCAACTCTACTATTCACTCATTTATGCTTACTTAAGTTACTGTGCAGAAGTTTGGGGAAATAATTATAAAACATACATCCTTTAACAATCTTACAAAAACAGGCACTTAAAATTATCCATAATGTGGGTCCAAACTGTTAAAATGTCCTGATTTAGTAGAATATTTGACAGGGCTTAAAGCAAGAAGTTATCAATTGCCTGCAAATATTCAAAGTGTATTCATAGAAAGAGATGTGGGGTATAACCTCAGAGGAACGGCAAAATATAAACACGCTTTAGCACATAGCACAAGGAAAAGTTTTTGTGTCTCAGTCTGTGGGGTGAAAATATGGAACAGCCTGAGTGATGAGCTCAAACACTGTTCAAAAATTGAGCATTTTAAGAAATTGTACAAATCTAATATTTTGGTTCAGTATAGTGAGGTCTAGGCTTATTTTCAATATGAGTGTGAATGACTTATGTGACTTACTTATGATGATATATTGAGAATTGGAAGCACATCGTTCTGGGCAAATTGAGTTATGTGGATCCAGAGGAATGTGATAAAATGTGTTTCAGAGGAAACTGGATACTATAGTAACTATCTGAAAAAGAGGGGGATTCAAAAAGTTTATACTTCTTCCCATTACCCTTTTGAGATATGTTTAATTTAATTTAATTTTCTTAATTCAATTTTCTTTTCTTTTTTGTGAAATAATAATATTGCCATTGAGTACGGGATTGTTCACTGGAGATATGTATGTATATTATGTACTACATGTATGATGTGGAGCTGACTATGACATACTCAATACATGGCGTATGACCAATAGTTGGATTAGAGAGTGTACATGGACACTTGGACTTCACAAGTAGGTGTGAAAATACAAAAAACAAGAACAATTTGACAAATTAGACTAATTTAGTGCATAGAAACGTAGTGACTGTAGTGATTTCTGTGGCGTTTAATACCATCTTTTTCTGGGGTGGGTGAAGCTCGGGCAGAAAGAGCTGACTCCGTCCTAAGCTGCCCACTAGACAGCATTGAGGAGATGGCTGACATGAGAATGTTGACCAATTTGACATCTATGATGTGGACATCATAGATGTCAATCCCTCTCACCCCATACACAACACTGGAGGCCCTGAGGAGCTCCTTCAGCATTAGACTTTTACATCCACAGTGCAAGAAGGAGCGCTACCGCAGCTCTTTTCTACCCACAGCCATAAGACTTAACACATTTAGAATGCTTATTACTGTCATTTGCTTTTTTTTTGGTGATAAGATGTTTTTTGTTTTAGTTATACATAGTGCAATTGTTGGTGTACAATATGCATTATTTATTACTCAGTTTTAGTTTTTCAGCACGTTTTACTTCTGTTACTGTATGTAAAAACCTGCTCTGCAGCAACAAAATCTTCCTATTGTGGGATAAATAAAAGTATATATATAATTTTTGCTAAAACTTAGGACACTCATATGTCTCAGTAAGTGAACAAGAGTGCTGAGGCAACACTATACATGTATTTACCTGTATACTCCTGTAACTGTCTCACCCATCACTTATAAACAGTAGGGTTGGGCGATACTTCACATTTTGGTATTGATCCAATATCAAATAAATGCAGGGCCAGTATTGTCAATACCGATACCAGTTATCTTGGGCAATGTACTTGCTTTTAAATTGAATTATTACTTAATCGTTTTAGATTATTTTTGACCTGTTGTGTCAAAAATAACACAACAGCTCATTTGTGTGCTATTTGTACCAAATAGTCTGCTGCTGTTTTGTTGTATTGTCTTGTTGTAATTATTTTGTTTATTTATTATTATTATTTTTCAATAACTTTGTTTGTGTCACTCTCTTTGTCAGGTCGCTCTTGAAAGAGATTTTATAATCTCAATGAGTCTTTACCTGGTTAAAAACAAAGGAAATTGAATTGATACGTTTTAGTTGAACATTTTAATCTATCTTAAATGTAATCTATCTATTGATTTTGCCTTTCATTTGTTGAGCATGATTCAAATCAGAACACAGGACAGATTTTAGGCCATCAAGAACAAAAAGTCTGTTAACAAACTTATTTGTAAACAATGTATCCATATTTAATACAACATTGTAAGATTTTGTATACATATTACCAAATAATGTATTTATTTTAACATTTTACATTACCAAAGCTGTTAAATAATTATTCCCCACAACGCCCTCCTGATTCCTGACTTTGTAATGTAAGCAAAATACAAATATATCAACGATTCCCAAAAAATACCGATCATGTCACATAATGTAGTATCCCTCGCATTGATATGTCGACAGTTGTATAGATTCCATCGGCCCGGAGTAAACACGAGTACAACCAGCGCGCTTTAGCGCAACAACAAGCCGGCCCCAAGGCGCTCCTTCTCGGGCTGCGGGCAGCTCGACTTGACACCATGGTGTCAGACTCATGTCCGCGGCGGAGCTGGTCGTGTACGTTGCATTCGGTGTGGAGGATCCAAACTGTCAGCTGACCGACCGGAGGCGGAGGACAGCCGGCCGCGGAACAGCCTGTTCCCGACCAGCCAGCTATAGGCTCGGCACAGAATGGGTTACAGGTCAGGATGTCTATTTGGAACACTGTGTTCTCGTCAGCGGCGGTGCGGCCACAGTACAGCCGGAACATTGTGTTACTTTGTGGCTGCCTTCCAAGACCTGCCTTTCATTTTGTACTAAAAATCCCTCCCACCGCTCCTCTCTACGCGTTTTTTCCGCCTCTGTCCCTCCCCCGAACTCACTTCGACGTGTGCGCTCCATGTGATCGCTGTACCGGTACGTTTGTTGTCATCAAGCCGAGCAAAGGACGCCGGTCGCGGGCGAGAAAAGCGGAAGTGCGACGCCCACACGGAGGAACATCTCGTACCCGGGACTTGAGCTGCGACGCGCAGCCTTAAGCAGCAGACACTGCCGCTCCTTTAGTTCGCCAGGTGGATCTTTCTTTACACCCCCCCAAGAAAGCAAAACATGTGAGTGTTTTAATTCATTCTCTTCCGCTGTCACTTACTTAGAAAAAGTGTTTCTTAGTTTATTACTATGCATTATGAGGGCATACAGTCAGAGCGTTAAATGTAATTTAATCGTCAGAATAAATGGAAATGATTAACAAGCTGTATCGCAGATGGTTAAACGACTTCATGTATAAATCATGTTAGAATTACATTATAATAAATAATTATTATTGTCCCCCTCACGTTCAATTAAGCCACTAAGCGGAGTAGAACATTCTGAACCAGAGCAGGGTGTAATGTTAAGCTGGAACTGCTGGGAATTGTTATTAAAACATGTATTTACACTGAGAGGATGGAGATTTAGCATCTTCTAGGAAAGTATTTTTTTGTAATAATTATAAAAGCCATATCAAAGAGCTACATGTGTTTCTTTAAGTTGTGGCCAACGTTTAAGAAATCCACCATCAATGTGCCAAAATATCCTTTTTGTTGCACATTATCACCAAGTTTAAGAAAAATATTTATTAATTCTTTATTTTATTTTTTTTCAAGCATATTTATGATTGATTGACAATTACTGCTGAGGTGTGATTGAGCTCTTTGGCCATTAAAATTAGACGTGCTACATTTTCTCACATTCCCTGCAGGCATTTCCAGGTACATTATGTCATCTCTTGCCACTTTTTCATTTTAATAATTTATTTTCACTTCTATTTCCTGTATTGGCTCTAGTGTTTATGTGTGGGACAATTAAAAGGTTATTGGAGGTAACTCAACACAGTTATCATTTGATGACAGCTTTGAAGAACATGAATATTTGAGAGATAAATTCAATGAAATCGTTTAAAGGAGAGGGTGTTCTGAGCCATCAGCCTGCACCGGTGGGGAACATGTGAATAGAAGGAACATTGTGTTCAGCAACACAAACACACATGCACGCACGCACACACTCACACACATACACACACACACACACACACACACACACACACACACACACACACACACACACACACACACACACACACACACACACACACACACACACACACACACACACACACACACACACACACACACACATGCACAGTTCAGTTCTTTTAAGGACACTGCGTTGACTTGCATTCATTTCACATAGACTTCAGTGCACCTATAACCAGAGGTGTGGACTCGAGTCATGAATTTGATGACTTTAGACTCGACTTGACAAAATGTAAAGAGACTTGCAACTCGACTTGGACTTTAAAGGCCTACTGAAATGAAATGTTTTTATTTAAACGGGGATAGCAGATCTATTCTATGTGTCATACTTGATCATTTCGCGATATAGCCATATTTTTGCTGAAAGGATTTAGTAGAGAACAACGACGATAAAGATCGCAACTTTTGGTATCTGACAAAAAAAGCCTTGCCCCTACCGGAAGTAGCGTGACGTAGTCAGTTGAACATTTCCGCAAAGTTCCCTATTGTTTACAGTGATGGCGGCCAGAAGTGAGAGCGATTCGGACTGAGAAAGCGACGATTTTCCCATTAATTTGAGCGAGGATGAAAGATTTGTGGATGAGGAAAGTGCAAGTGAAGGACTAGTGGGGAGTGGAAGCGATTCAGATAGGGAAGATGCTGTGAGAGGCGGGTGGGACCTGATATTCAGCTGGGAATGACTACAACAGTAAATAAACACAAGACATATATATACTCTTATTAGCCACAACACAACCAGGCTTATATATAATATGCCACACATTTATCGCGCATAACAAACACCTAGGTGTTTGTTATGCTAGCTCCTAGCTCCTAGCTCCCATCCATATAACCCGCCAATACAATTCAAACACCTGTACAACGCACACAATCATTCAACCCAAGGTTCATAAAGCTTATATATTTACCCAAAGTTACGTACGTGACACGCACGTACGGGCAAGCGATCAAATGTTTGGAAGCGCAGCTGCGTACTCACGGTACCATGTCTGCGTCTGTGTATCCAAATCAAAGTAATCCTGGTAAGAGTCTGTGTTGTCCCAGTTCTCTACAGGCGTCTGTGTATCGAAGTCAAAGTCCTCCTAGTAAGAGTCTCTGTTGTCCGAGTTATTCGATCTTGACTGCATCTTTCGGGAATGTAAACAATGAAACACTGGCTGTGTTATGTTGCTGACTTCCCTCGCAAAATACTCCGCTTCGCACCGACAACTTTCTTCTTTGCTTGCTCAACTTCTTTCTCCATAATGCAATGAACAAATTGCAACAGATTCACCAACACTGATGTCCAGAATACTGTGGAATTATGAGAAGAAAACAGAGCTATTTTGTATTGGCTTCAATGGGGTACCGATGCTTCTGTTTCACTGGCTACGTCACGCGCATACGTCATCATCCAAAGGCGTTCTCAACCGGAAGTTTAGCTGGAAATTTAAAATTACACTTTATAAGTTAACCCGGCCGTATTGGCATGTGTTGCAATGTTACGATTTCATCATTGATATAAAACTATCAGACTGCGTGGTCGGTAGTAGTGGGTTTCAGTAGGCCTTTAACATAAATGACTTGTGACCTCACTTGGACTTGAGCCTTTTGACTTGACATGACTTGCTACTTTCCCCAAAACCCAACGATTAAAAAGTTATTCAGGAGCGCTCCAATCTTCCAATGTGTACGTGTGTGTGTGTCTGTCAGGGAGTGTGCGCTCTGTCAGCGTTTGTGCTGCCTGTCAGTACAACAGCCAATCAAATTAGATCCACGTTGTTTTCATCCCACAGCATTCATCCAATCAAATTGCAGAACAACCAACGAAGAATAGCTCTCAAACAACGCGCCAGTGAGGAAAAATTACGGCAAAGATAGTTTCGTTCGGGTATTAAAACTACGACTTGGTCAACAAAAAACAAATTGCAACAACTTCCAACTTCGTTCGACATTTGAAGTTGCACACAGAACGGTAAGTGTTGAATGTAAGCTAACGTTTATTGGCTAAGTAACGTAATTTTTATTTGCTGTGTAGTTAAATCAGTGAGGCTGTAAACTCACTGCTAACGTTATAACCATAGACATCTTATAAGTAGACGCAGCATCGAGCGCTACTGCCTACTGGCGCTGACGAGACGCGGGGGCGCCATCTTGGAGTGGTGATCCACTCTACTCAGTGCAATTCATTTGGCAGGAGCAATAAACTGTCTGTGACGACTGGGTCGCATCGTGATGCGGGGTTGTTCTCCCAGGAATGCAGACGGGCTTCGGACACAGCGTGCAGATAGGAAAATATTTATTTAAGACATAAATCATACGAGAACAAACAAAAACATACTCGTAGCACGGAATACAAAAACAAAGGGACTAGCGTGGGAGCTAGCAAGTAAAAATAGCATAGCATGAAAGCTAGCAGGAATCGAAATAGTCGTCAACTGTTGCATACAGCAAATTAGGAAGCCAGACCGAGTGAGGCCAGGGCAGAGACTAAATAGCCCTCTGATTAGTGCCCGGACAACAGGTGAGCGTCTCGAACACTAACTAGAGGCAGGTGTGTACAATCTGCCGTCATGGCAACGGAAACAAACAAAATCAAGAGGTGCTGAAAACACAAGTGACTAAACAACGTAAACAAACTATGATCCGGGCAGCGGATCATAACAGTACCCCCCCTTAAAGGACAGATTCCAGATGTCCCTTGAAAAAACTAGAACCCAAAAAACTAAGAAACACTTCAAGAGTCAAGGGAGGGCGGAGGGAGGACTTGGTGGTGGGTTGCCAGGCCACGTGTCCCCGAATCCACCGGGGAAGAGTCAGGTGGCGGCGGTGAATGGAACGCCACTGCCGCAGACGAGGCGGGCGACCACGGAAAGGCCACATTTGTGGCCGCCGAGAAAGTGGGCGTGAGTGGCGCCATAAGTTCAGCAGCCGAAGAGTTCTACGCCTACGTCCTAGGCGTCACTGCTTTTTGCGCCACTGGCGTCCATTGACTGACCTCTGAGAGAGCCGCATGCGGGCCCCTGATTTGCTTTTGCGCAGCCGGACAGCTCGAGGTCGCAGAGACGACAACGCCGTAGAGGAGGAAGGTGGCGGCGTGGGGGGAAGGCCCGCCGGAGACGAGGCAGGAGACGTCGTCGCCGTGGAAGCAGGAATACGAGACGTCGTCGTCGCCGTGGAAGCAGGAAGAGACGTCGTCGTCGCCGTGGAAGCAGGAAGAGACGTCGTCGTCGCCGTGGAAGCAGGAAGAGACGTCGTCGAAGCAGCTGGTGCAGGTTCTAGTGCTAGCCTTGGGAGTCGAGACTCGTGCTAGCCTCGGAGCAGGGACAGGAGCTGGTCTTGGAGCCGGTGCTGGTGTGGGAACCAGTCTTGGAGTCTGTGCTGGTGTGGGAAGCAGTCTTGGAGTCGGCGCTGGTGTGGGAACCAGTCTTGGAGTCGGCGCTGGTGTGGGAACCAGTCTTGGAGTCGGCGCTGGTGTGGGATCCAGTCTTGGAGTCGGCGCTGGTGTGGGAACCAGTCTTGGAGTCGGCGCTGGTGTGGGAACCAGTCTTGGAGTCGGCGCTGGTGTGGAAAACAGTCTTGGAGTCGGCGCTGGTGTGGGAACCAGTCTTAGAGTCGGCGCTTGTGTGGGAACCAGTCTTGGAGTCGGCACTGGTGTGGAAACCAGTCTTGGAGTGGTGCGCTGGTACAGGAACCTGCCGTGGTGCAGGTACAGGAACCTGTCGTGGAGCTTGACGTGGTGGAGCTGGTGCTAGCCTTGGACTTGGCGCTGGCTTAGGTGCAGGTGGAGGTGGCTTAGCTGGCGGTTGCGGCTTAGCAGGCCGAAAAACCGGTGGCGGCGGCCGGGCTGGAGGTTGCGGCTTAGCAGGCCGAAAAAACGGTGGTGGCGGCCGGGCATGGGGTTGCAGCTTAACACGCCAAAGGACTGGTGGTGGTGGCCGGGCCGGGAGTTGCGGCTAAGGACGCCGAAGGACTGGTGGCGGTGGCCGGGACGGGGGTTGCGGAACAACGAAACAAACAAAATCAAGAGGTGCTGAAAACACAAGTGACTAAACAATGTAAACAAACTATGATCCGGGCAGCGGATCACAACACTGTCAGCGCATTTAATTCATTTTACCTCACTGAATACCACTGTATTTCACACGTTTTTTTGTCATATGTGTAGCTATGATAAAGGACACATGTTTTGGCGTGTTTTATTATTCATAGTTTGCTTAACAGTAATAGAATATTCTTATATGCTATAAGTGACCAGACGTCCGATATCAAAACTGGGAATATAATCCCAGAGAAGGGGGGAAAAAAACAGTCAGCTATTTTTAAGTTCAAGAAGCAATATGATTAGGTTATATAAACATGCGTATATTCTACATAAACAATGTATGAATACATTAGATATCTATATATCTTAGGACCTATAGACTGTATCTCTGTTACTGCAGCAGCAGAGAGTTTATTCTGTCTTGACACTTTGTATTGATATTTTGTATTACATTCTTCCCTTAAATGATCATGTTTACAGTGATTGTTTTATATGTATTTTTTATGTATGTCGCTTTGGATAAAAGCGTCTGCCAAATACTTAAACATAAACATATAAAAACACCTTAAAGTCTTTATATCAGCTAAAACCACCAATTTGTTTCACTGGATTCAGAATAAAAACAAATTCTGTCTTATCCAACAATGTTAGTATACGAATATTATTACTTGAAGACTTATTCCTGGTTACAATTATACTGTTAAGAAAGTATTGTCTCATACTTTGCCTATAATGAGAACACATCATAATCAGTGGCGGCTGGTGAATTTTGTTTTAGGTGGCGCTGAAAGTTTGTAAACCAAACCCCTGTAGGAGGGTCATCCGCCCCCAGAAGATTTCTTTGTGATTTTCATATACAAATATTGAAGATCTTTGCTCCTTCTCAACTCTGTGGTAATATTATTTTCACAAAATACAACCAATAGTACGTTTATGTTAAATCTTACTTGTGAAAAGTAATCCCCGATCCCTATTTTCAACAGTCCGCTCATTTGAGCAGGAAAATGCTGAACACCAGCCTGGCATCGTTGTTTTCTACCTGTCAACTGTCAGTTTAGGCTGCTCGCCGGCTCCTCATCACCATTTCAAGATGGTGGCCAAATTGCTCGCGTCATAGCAGTCAATGCTGCGTCTATTTATAAGTTGTCTATGGTTACAACGTCATTGCAAACACAGCATTCTGTTTCGTCCACTGCAGTTCGCTACCTTATTCATACTTTTTGTCAAGTGATTTTTTTTAAGCAGGGTTGCATGAGGTACCTATACATGACGTTACGTTAGTCAATGTATCACACACAGTAACCTAACGTTAGACGGCGGTCAGGAGCACCGCATATTTTAGCCACCTACAAAAAGACAAACATAGTCAAATAAAGGTCAGTTAAAATGTATACTATATTAAAAATATGTGTACATATTGCATAGGGCCCTGACATCTAAAAAGTACAACTCTGTTCATTGTTATGTTCATGTATTTATGTTTTTCATGTGTACGCACACATAAACACACATACAGTATGAGATGAGATCAATGAGATAAGGTAAGAACAGGATAGAAACTGCTGTGGAACTAGTTACAATGCAATATGCCATGGAAATACAATGTTAACACTTTTGTGCAAATAAGTACAGTTGCACTTGTTTTTTCAAATGTGTGTATTCTGTAAAGCAGTGGTTCTTAACCTTGTTGGAGATACCGACCCCCACCGGCTTCATATGCGCATTCACCGAACCCTTCTTTGGTGAAAAATAAAATGTTTTTTTTTCAAATCCAAGACATAGTTATGTTTTTTACTGGTGCACAAAATGAACCGTGCATAATCACCTTGTTCAAAGAACAAAACCAACACAGTGCATGAACTCACAACAAATTACACACATGCAAATCAGTCTGACTTCTGCTGTTGCCGTATCCATAAAGCCGATAGGGAGAAGTTTTTATTTACACGATGAGTCGGGTGTGTCTTGACCTCCGCGGTGGAGGCTCCGTCGAACCCCTGAGGCTGACTCACCGAACCCCTATGGTTCGATCGAACCCAGATTAAGAACCCCTGCTGTAAAGGAATGAGTTAAATGTTTAAAATGACTGGTTAATAGTGCTATTATGAAGTGCAATTTCAGCACTATTTTTTTCCCTGCAATTTCAAATGCACTTGTTTTAATAAATAAATACAGCGTTTTAAAAGCATACTCAATCAGTGTAACCCGAACGGACTAAGCGGTAGAAGATGTATGGATAAAAGGACTTGAAAGGACTCAAAACTCAAAATGCGGGACTTGACTTGAGACTTTCCAGTCTTGACTTTGGACTTGACTCAGGACTTGACTCGAGACTTGAGGGCAAAGACTTGAGACTTACTTGTGACTTGCAAAACAATGACTTGGTCCCACCTCTGCCTATAACCATAACAATGCTTCTTTTCCACAAATGGCATGTTCGACATTGCAAAGGGGTTTTATTGTCCCAGCACCTCACGATATGGCTTTCACTGTTTAATTTTCCAAAACACAAAGATGATGCACCATGCACTTGACGCTAAGATTCTATCGATGGTTGGATCAATTTGTCTTTATGCTTGGCTGAGATTTAATCAAGTCTCACATCTTTGCATCTAATTAGTGAAACGTGTTAAACAAAGGAGAAGGACATTGAGGAAAAAGTCTGCAGGCAAATGGGTACTTTGGTGATCATTTGCATCAAATGACTGAAGAGACTTTATTGTATGTTATTACAGACCATTTTTGCATTCAGGTGTTTGATCACATTCATAAATATACTCAGAACATACTCCGTCTCCATTTTGTATTTCATACGGAGGTTGTTTGTCCAGCTTGTCTTTGCGTGAAACACCCAAGGTTTTTTCAGGCTCTCCTGACCATCTATCTAACTTTGCCTCTTTGATCTGTATCATGTGATGCTGGTCATATTTATGGGGTGCTTTTAAAGATGACCTATATATATTTATATGTATATTTCTCAACTTACACGTTTAATTGGTTCTTTAATGGAGCTCTTGTCATGATCTGGCACCTCTGCTGCCGCCTGTCTGCTTTTTTTTGCAGTGGCTGGTTTTCAGGCTAGGAGGTAGAACCACCTTCGCGCAAACCTTAATTGCCATTTCTTTTCTGTAAGCTCTCCAGTCCATGCATTATTTTATTTATTCTCTGCATTGGGGTCCTACTCCGGCGAAGGCCGATCATGACAGCTCTTAGCTCCAAACACTCTCAGATCAAAAATAAATTAAAAATGAATGGCGATAGGCTGATTGGTAACACTAAATTGGCCCTAGTGTGTGAATGTTGTCTGTCTATCTTGTGTTGGCCCCTGCGATGAGGTGGCGACTTGTCCAGGGTGTACCCCTGCCTTCCGCCCGAATGCAGCTGGGATAGGTTCCAGCCCCACTCGCGACCCCGAAAGGGACAAGCGGTAGAAAATGGATAGATGGATTAATCACTGCTTGCCCAGCTCAAAAAACACCACAATTTTAAAATGTTACATACCTTTTAAAAATAACAACCTATTAGTGCAGAAATATTGAATGGAAATAGAATGTATTTCAAACAACTACAGTAGTTTTATTAAGTAGTGTAATTATAATCTATATAATAGCAATACAGTATCTTCTTCAAGCTCCATCGACCACACAAATGTTTGCCATTTGTCATGACTTGGTCCTTGGCGTGGATTGTTTTTCCGTGGTGCAAAGCAACTTAACTGGACATGACGTGCAGGTGAGGACATGTTTTAATATTTAAACTCAAAAGGCTCAAAAGGGTATAAACAAAAGGCGCGCACAATGGCGGAGAACTATGAACATTAAACAAAAACTTACGTGACAAGGAACTGTGAACATGGCATGAAAAAGAACAGCATGGATCATGAGCGTGAACAGAGTGGCAGGAGTGAATGTGATGTCGCCAGGACGAACAACAGAAACAGAAAAGCTTATATAGTGACATGATCAGTGAAAACAGGTGCGTGACTCTAGCCGTGAACAGGTGCGTGACATGACAATGTGAACCAGGTGAAACTAATGGTTGCTATGGTGACAAATAAAAGTGCACAAAAAGTCCAAAACCAAATCCGAACATGACTAAAACAAAACATAATCACAGACATGACAGAGCCCCCCCCTTACGGACAGATCCCAGATGTCCAAAACAAACAAAACAAGGCAGGATCGAGAGTCATGGGAGGGCGGGAGGGGGACATGGCGGTGGGTCGCCAAACCAGGTGTCCCCGAATCCACCGGGGCAGGATCAGGTGGCGGCGACGCGTAGACCGCCGCTGTACCTGACGAGGTGGGCGACCCGGGAATGGCCATATCCATGGCCGACGGGGAGGTGGGCGCACTTGGCGTGGCGGCTGACCAGGTAGTGGCCACATCCGTGGCCGACAAGGATGTCGGCGTACCTGGCGTGGCGGACGCCCATGGACTGGCCACATCCATGGCCGACGAGAAGGCAGGCGCTTCGTCGACGTGGCAGTCGCAGATGACGAAGCTTGGCGTGGTGCGTCGGGCGGCAAAGCTTGGCGTGGCGTGTCCTGGCAGCGTGGGTCTTGGTCTTGGCAGCGTGGGTCTTGGTGTTGGTGTAGTGGATTGTCCGAAGCTTAAACAGGCAACAAAAGTAGTTTAGTACAACAAATTTATCTACCCATTATCAGAAGTGCAGGTTGAATTAAGTTGGCCGTGCAGACAGACCACATGTTACTCCGGAGCCAACAAGACACACACAAGCCAAAGTCACTCTCGAGTTCCGGTCTTCTGCCATTTTTTATATGTCTGTTGTGCGTCATTGTTCCTTATCGAGTGCGTCAATGTCTTGTTGTTTTTCCTATCTGTTCCATAACAACTCGAATCCTTTAGACAGTCAACACATTCTGTAGACAGGTTGGCACGACTTAATATTCACTTTTGTCCCACAACTGGTCCATTCAATGGCACAAAATACAAGAGAATTGAAAATGAGCGGACATTCTTAAAAGACACGAAATATAGGTCAAAAGGTCAGAAATTCTACGATATACCCTCCTTCCAGGGTCTTAAGACCCTGGACCAAAACAATTTCTGATGTAGACCACTAGTTAAATCTCTACCACAGATAGAGGCAAAAACCTCAATGTTTTTATACGAGGCAAAAATTCCGTCTATGACCCTCCTTCAGAGCGATCGCTGTTACCAGCCTGCAGTAAAACCATCTCACAGAACACAATTAGTGGCCTACCCTTTGATTTAGTAAAGGAATAACAAATACTTTGATCATGAACATCATTGAACATAAATAGATGAATGTATATAGACTTATGACTAAGACATTTGCAAAAATATTTTTCCAGGTATTTGCAATGAATGTAGTTACCAATATTGTTAATTATCAATTGATTTTGAACACACAACTGAATTTCGTGTGAGTCCATGTTCGATTAGTGCTTGTATAGATGGCTCGGTGGTGCCTCAGGCTGGTGGCCTGCCGACACCTCGTTGGGCTTTCGGCTGCCCTGGTGAAGAAAGAGATCCACTCAAACAGTCTGTCTCTGTCTCTTCTTGGGGTGTGGTTCAGTCCATTGGGCAGACTGTTTAATGGCATGTCCGTGCTGGCCGAAATTGGGGAAAAGCTGAGAAAAAGTATGGGGCTTTGGGGAAGGCGGGGGCAGAGTATGGGGCGTGGGGCTTTGGGGAAGGCGGGGCAAAGTATGGGGCGTTGGGGCTTTGGTCCAGGCCCTCGGCTTGCTTCAAAGCCTCCTCGCCGCTTCGGCACTCCCGACACCTCCTTCCAGGGCTGCTGGAGTCCCGATGGACGCATCGTTGCTGGCTAGGTGTTTTCTCTCCTTGGGGTCCTCCCAGTCCGGTATCGGGTGATGGTCTTGGATTGGCTTTGACCGTGCCCCTCTTAGCGAGTGCAAGGGAATCTGGGGTGGCTGCTTTCATCCTCAAATCTGCACAGAGGAACTGGCACACAAATTCTACATTTTGCAAACTTACCATTTTGGTCTCATGGTCTTTCCACCTTCCTAGGAAGCTGCTGGTCCTGAGATGTGCTGATCTTGTGACTGAAGATGATAACTTGTTTTCTTAAAATAGGTGCCGTTGTTTGACCTAATCTTTTTGGGGAAACCATGTCGGGATATTAGATAATTCACAAAACATTTAATTACTGAATTGGCATCATCCTTTGAGGTTGGGGTTGCTTTCGCCAACCACTGCAATTGTCAATCTAAATCATTACGTTCCTTTATCCTTGTACCGGATTGATCATATCGATTAAATAAAACCTCAACACGCTCAAACTTGACCCAATCCAAACTCACCTCGCCCTCTGTCCCTCTCACAGGGACAGTGTTAGTCGTAGTAATAGTAATAGTAGTAGTAGTAGTATTAATAGTTTCAGAAACATCTAAGAAAAAGAAAAGACAGCTGATAGTCAAGTGCAGCAAGAACAGAGGCGGAGGACAGGTCATGTTTGAGGTCACTGTTCGCTTTTGCAATAGTACTTGGATATTTTCCAACACCTAGTGAATTATTGTGGCCTCAATAATTCACTAAATAGTTGTATTTAATTTAGTCTATCTATGATGGGACAATGCACAGAAACATTAAGTTCAGAAACAGATATGTTCTGTACAAGATTATATCTAAATAGCTTTAGTCCCTGGCTACCTAAATTAAAGGGATCCAAAAATCAAGCAATAAAATTATGACACTAATTAATCATAATAAATATATACATTCATAATAATCAATAATTAATCAAAAATAATCATACTGTAGCATGTAATCAATTATAAGAAAAGTCACCAAATGCCCCTTCATGGACACATACTTCCCATACAATACTACCACACCTTATTTACATCATCACACAAAGACAATACATGCTCTTGTTCACATCTGTCATCATTCGTAACAACAACCAAGATTTTAACAGCGATACTTCACAATTTACAACAAAAATGCTCTCATAGATAAATATAATACTCATTAAATTGATGTGTCAACATAATGCCCCTCTTAGTGACCGTGTGAGCAGCCTTGATTGCTCCAAAGCCACTTTTTAATTTCAAATTTTCTATTCCTTTTGTTATAACGTGGAGAAGGCTAATTGGTCTGTACATGTTCTGGTCTTCTTTATTTCCTGCTTTATGGATTTAATCATAGTAGCAGTTTCTCGACGTGGTAGGGAAAGTGTTTTCCGTTATTGATTTATTTATCAATCGTTGTTATACGAACAATAATACAATCCTTATATGTTTTTAGGAAGATAGTGTCCAACCCATATATATATACATCTCTAGATCGTGAGTCTGATAATACAGTGAAGATTTTGTTTAACTTTGTTTCATTTGTTAATTCTAAAATTAGTCCATCCTGAATAAATGACAATTATTTGCAGTGATTTTGAGGGATTTTTTATTCAGGGTTTGTACAGACTGGATGAAATGTTCATTAAAATTATTACTTATGTCCAGACTGTCTGCGATAGTAGCGCCATTGTTATTTAATGTTATAGTGTTGTTTCTTGTTTGCTCTCTTTCCGTAAGTTTGTATCTGGTTTTCCATAACTTTCTAATGTTCCCTTTTGCAACTTTGATTAATTCTAAGTGAAAGTCAGTCTTAGACTTCCGCATAAACATTGTAACTTTTGTTCCTCCAAACTTTTAAAATCATACGATCTGTATTTAGACCTGTTTTAATTGCTCTTATGAGAGCTGAGTCCCGATGTCTTTATTAGAATCCAAATTGTTTTATTAATCCAAGGTATTTTTATTTTAGCACTCTTCTTTCTGGTTTTGTATTCGTGTATTTACAGATGTTCTCTTTGATTTTTGTCATCCAATTGTAATTCTAGTAGGGCTGCTTATCATTTGTATCATGTAGAAGCCGTTTATAATATCCTTAAGTTTCTTTCTACGTGTTTTATTTAACCAGTCCGGATTAACGTCCCCCATGACGTTACTTCTGTCATACTATGCTGTTTGAGGATGTCTGAAAATGAATCAAGAAAAATGTCTTTAGCTGTGGTCGGTCGGTATACTACAATTACCTTGAAATACATTTCTGAGGAAAATGTGATTTTAATTTCAACATACTCAAATTGATCTACTTTTAATGTTTTCCCTTTCATAAATCATAATTCCTCCCCCCTTTGTCACTCGATCTGTATTTTCTGTAATCTTGTCCCCCGAGACATTAATTAGAACGAAAGGTGTTGTGCGTTTTAACCATGTCTCTGATAGACAAGGTATCCCAGATTAGAGTCTGACAGTAACTGCTGTATTTGTTCAGTATATTTCCTGTTGTAGAAAGTTTAATAATGCGGACACGTTTGTTACTGAATACTTTCTACAGACTTCTGTCTCTCTGCGACTTTGTGTACGTAATAAGCAATTATAATTATTTGATATGCTTAAATTTTGTTTTAGCTCAGCTGTTGTGTAGCTGCTAGCTCTTTGTAGCCTACAGCAGGAATGTCCAAATTGCAGCCAATAGCTTTGTTTTTAACAGACAACCGAAATAATTAAAAATGTGGTATTTGCGTATTGGTTCAATCAGCGGCAGCTACGCCCTGTTTCATCATTTGACCTAAATTTTTGGTTTCGTAGGCAGGACAGAGAGCAAAGGAACAATGTGGGTCATTAGTTGTCCATCTTATACCATTCTAATTGTTGTAAGGATAGTTCACATGAGCGGCCATACCTTGAGTCCCACCATATATAAGAGTCAAAAGGCTCCTATTATGAGTCGTCTAATTGGTGATCATACACTTTGGCGGTTTGGGTGGCAGGACACACGGACGCACCTCAGTCAGCTAGTGCTAGGACAGTTGGAGCAGTCCCCGTCCTCCACTCGTTCCTGGGAGGCGTCCCCAGCAGTTGTCCCCAGCAGTTGTCAGCTGATGTCGTGCTGTCAGGCAACATCAGGAAGTTCCTTCTGTGCGGTATTGAATTGTCAGGGCACAGTTCGTAAGCAGGTCATTACAAGGTGTGTGCAGGTTGACCACAAAGGAATGCTTCAAAGATTGTGTTGAACATTGTCCGTTGACACTTATGTCCAGCAGGGGTCTGTTTGTATCCTGCTGTTCGTCCTGCTGTCACACCTGTATTTTTTGTGAGCATGTTCTGGCTACAACTTTGGAGCTTGTCTTGTTCAGATTGGCTGTCCCCCGGCTGCATATCTTTCCACCCTCGCTTGACCTAGCATAACCGTGGCTACCACCCAAGTCCGTCTGTATGGTTTTACGTTTTGTTGAGGTTTTTTCCTCCAGAAATTGGAACTCAAAACATGTACACCCATCGTTTTCATATCCTCTCGGTTAGTTCAATTTTGCATATCACGTTTTAAAATTACAGTCTTAACTATCCCATTAATTGCTAATCAATAACCTTAATTCAAAGATTATACGTACTACTTCATGTGTATTTAAATACCCTTTTAATTCACTTAAAGATTATCTATAAGTTAATTTAAACTATCATTTGTCTATCAGTGCCGCGAGCAAGCTGTCATGCTTGCACTCTGACCTCCCGCTGTGCGTGATATTCTCCAAAACAAAGGAATGTTTTTATTCACGTTTCTCCTTATCTTTCAGCTAAATCTTTTAATCTTTTAACTTTTAACGTCCGCACTGTGTTTATTTTTATTCTCTGCATTTTAATTTTGCTTTTATTTTCTTTCCTTTCACTTTGTTGCATGAAAAACGCCACACAAACAAAGCTGCCTATCCTTTCCTTGCCTGTCTCCGACTGGTTATCCAACCTAGTCACAACAAAACACACAAGGCCATGCTCTAGGCGCCAGCCCTAATCACACTTCTCCTCTTTTTAACACTTTACATATCGGCTCTTATTCTAATTATTAATGTAGGCTGTTGTTTGTAATTATTATTCAACACTATTCACAGCAAACAGTTGTAAAGTTATAGTTATTCGCATTATACTCTCAAAATCTATAGCTAACTGAAAGCTGTTGAGATTTGGTTTGCCTACTTCATCTCAGTGGCCTAGTGGTTAGAGTGTCCGCCCTGAGATCGGCATGTCGCAAGCCCAAAACCCCGGCCGAGTCACACCAAAGACCACAAAAAATTTTGGGAGCCAAATCACCAAAAATGATTCCCGGGCGCATGGTATGGTGTACTGCAATGTCTAAATAAAACCACAAATTACTCCAAACTAAAATGCCAGACTGCACATTAAAGTTACTTTTATTAAATTAATTTCCAAACTAACCACCACCACAGCAGACATCTTCCTCAATCCTATCCCAATACTCCCATAAAGTAAAAGTGTTTCACAACAGTGGTTAAGTAGTTATTTTAAGTAATAGATCTCAATATGTAGAAATTAATAAGACTAAATTTGCCCTAGTGTGTGAATGTTGTCTGTCTATCTATCTGTGTTGGCCCTGTGATGAGGTGGCGACCTGTCCAGGGTGCAAAGTCAAATTGTGAAACAAAAATTAAAGTTGAATCAAGTGGAAATTGACAGAGTATATGAACTACATTCTTGAGAATAGTAATTGATCATTAATATGTTGGAAGCCGCATATTGAACATATTAAAGAAAAATATCCAAATCCATTGCTATTCGGTATAAAGTTAAACACATGCTGAATAAGAAATGTCTGCACATGTTATATTATTCATTTATTTTTCCATATGTAATATTGTTTTGAAGTTTGGGGAAATGTTTATAGAAGAAATATAGACCCAATACTTAAAATTAAAAGGCTCATTTCAATATTACACAAAGCATTATTATTATGATCATACCAATCCATTTTTATAAGTCATAATGTGTTAAATGTTCAGATAATTTAATTTTAAAACAATGGCAATTATGTTTCCGAGTAAAGAACAACAGCCTTCCAGTTTGTATTCTTAGCTTATTTACATTATGAAGAGAAAACTATCATTTACGGGGGATATTGATTTTTGAAATAGGTCAAATAAAATAAAAATAAAAACACAAATGTATTTCAGTTTTAGGAGTTAAATGATGTACCATCCTCAGTGATGAGCTGAACACATGTAGTTTTTTGTTATGGTTTTGGAGACCCTTGAAAAGTAAAGTTTTCTCAACATTATAAAATATAGTAACAATTACTTTCATCTTTTAACGTTGATGTTCCAGGTAATTTAATGTTCAGTAATTGTATATCATAGGCCAATATAAGCTTTGGCTTCCGCCTATTCTTTTTTCGGTCATTCTTTTTCTTTTTTGTTCTGTGTGTAAATGTGTATGATTGTTAATATGTCTAATTTACTGTTAAACTGCTCACACAAATTGGTTGATGGTTGATTATATGACCAAAATAAACTTATTTCATTTATTCATTCATTATCTATCGCACTCATAGTTTTATTCCATTTTGCATGTAATTATTCCTATTGATTTCTTCCCCTTTCACTCAAACAACTAAACAAACAAACAAATAAACAAACTTGCAGCTAACCATAATCAACAGCATACCATTTACGAATACCTTCATTTGTCACTTTCTCATCTTTTCTTCACTTTCGTTTTCCTTTACAAACAACATCCTGTATCCATCTCTTCCTTACACTTCACACAATGTTTCTATTTTCTATTTTGGTCTGTCTTCCTTCTGATTAGAATTTGTTTAACGCTTCTCTACGTTTTGTTTTGACAATGGCGCTGAGTGGCTCTTATCTGTACTTCTTCAGACTCTGTTTCACAGATGCCCTTAGATGTATTAGAACATAAATTTAACTTTTATTTTATTGTGTGTTTATTCCTAAAAAAAATTAAAATGTCAATGTATGATCAATTTATCTTTATCAAATTTAAATTCAATATTATTAATGTATTTGTTGTATAACTATTAATTCAAAGTTACAATGTGTCCTAATCTATGATGTTCGTGCGTGTGTGTTTGTCTCAACTTCCACACATAAACTGGATGGATCAGATAAGCAACAAGGCTGTACCAAAAAAAAGTATACTAGACATATAAATGAATGATGAATTAAACAATGTTTCAATGTCCCACAATCCGTATTTATTTATTGATATTTAAACGTGTAATTTTCCATATATCTATTATTTTACTGGACTTAGCAAGCACCTACTACTAGCACACTCTACAGACCGAGAATAACTGTTCAACCACACTTAGTAATGCCAAGCTAGATGCTAACTTAGCCTTACTATGCCTCAGTAAGCAAACTTTTGCTAACCTAGCCCAATGCTATGCTAACACAATGCTAACCTAGCTCAATGCTATGCTAACACAATGCTAACCTAGCTCAATGCTATCCTAGCTCAATGCTATCCTAACATTGTCACACCTCTTCGGCCCACGCCTCGTACAGCTGACACTCACACAGCCTCGCCACACGCACACACTCTTATCTCAAAATGTCTTCCAGCTTAGACTCCTTTTTTTTTTCTTTATATGCGTCACACAGTCACTCACACACAGAGAATTTACCAGCGAGCAAGAGCCTTTTTCCCCGTACTCAAAATCTCAGTGTGTAAAACAACTGTAATATCGCACAGTCACAATCACCAGTATAGTTAAAAACAAATTCAAATGACTGGAATTCGCTCGCAGCGCCCAAAAGGGGGAGCCTCCCTGCTTAGGCTGCTGCCTCCGCGATCCAACCTCTTGATAAGCGGAAGAAAATAATTATATGGATGGATCATTCACTCATGTGTTTTCTGTACATAACTTTGTCTATTTTCTCACACGCACACACATAACCGACAATTTCCCAGCTCTTGCAGATCAGCGTGGGTGCGAAAAAAGCGTGAGGGGTCACCAAGGTGAGTTTTTTCAGAGGGGAATTAAAACAGATAAGAAACCAGGTGCTACACAAATGTTATTACAATACGCAGATATATATATATATATATAAATTTAAAAAAAACACACATTTTTATCCCACAAACCACTCCCCCCTGGTCCGGACCAATATAAACAACTAATGCACGCGTGCTTTTGTGGAATCGGCTGTCTCATAACACACACACGCAGGTCATTCTTACTCATATAACGGCGATTAACCCGTTTAGCGAAGCAAACCCTGCTTTTCCTTCCTGACCAACACGGATAACAGCTGTAGAATCACCAGGAATCACCCCCCAATCCTACAGTACATCGTGTCTGGTCAGTCCATATAGTTTCACCAAGGCTCTACCATACGGAGCCCTTAACTCTATCCATCTATACTGCAGCAAATTTCCAAATTCGTGACAACTTGGCTCAGTTGATCTCCTTTACCGGAGTCACTGAACGATCACCTTATATCAGACTTTTTACCCGGCTGCAGCTTCCACATAGACAGATACGTAGGACCTTCATAGACGTCATAAATTTGTGTGGGTCAAATGTCACACCAGTTTAGCCAACCTTGCCTTAAATTTCGCTGTGTCCAACTCCGGCTAACCTAATGTACTTGCAGAAAAAAGCATCCTCTGCCAACAACGACAGAGGATGAAGAGGTTAAAATAAATTTTTCGTCTCACATCGTCTATGCTTCTACACTCCAAACCACCAAAATTCTATCAACAATCCCCTTATGTTAAAAACAAGAAATCACAAGTTTTCAACAAACACACAGACAAATGGTCACATATAAAACAACTCAATCCAACCATAATTTACCCCAGTCCAGGTTGTTTTTGGAGAACCTGACTAAACCTATCTTTTATCAAAAATAGATTCAGCAATTAGTCTTATCGATCCGGCTCTCTCCAGGCAGAAAATGTTTACACTTTAAGCAAAACGCTTACCTTGTTATGCGCGCGTGCAGCACACTGTCTGCCTGACTGAGAGAGCGGGAGCGGCTGTCGACCTGTAGCTTCTAAACCATCCTGTTTGTGACGCCAATTTGTGTAGTGGATTGTCCGAAGCTTAAACAGGCAACAAAAGTAGTTTAGTACAACAAATTTATTTACCCATTATCAGAAGTGCAGGTTGAATTAAGTTGGCCGTGCAGACAGACCACATGTTACTCCGGAGCCAACAAGACACACACAAGCCTAAATCACTCTCGAGTTCCGGTCTTCTGCCATTTTTTATATGTCTGTTGTGCGTCATTGTTCCTTATCGAGTGCGTCAATGTCTTGTTGTTTTTCCTATCTGTTCCATAACAACTCGAATCCTTTAGACAGTCAACACATTCTGTAGACAGGTTGGCACGACTTAATATTCACTTTTGTCCCACAACTGGTCCATTCAATGGCACAAAATACAAGAGAATTGAAAATGAGCGGACATTCTTAAAAGACACGAAATATAGGTCAAAAGGTCAGAAATTCTACGACATTGGTCTTGGTGTTGGTCTTGGCAGTCTTGGTCTTGGCAATCTTGGTGTTGGTCTTGGTAGTCTTGGTGTTGGTCTTGGCAGTCTTGGTGTTGGTCTTGGCAGTCTTGGTCTTGGCAGTCTTGGTCTTTGGGTGGTGTGTCTTGGGGTGGTGTGTCTTGGACTTGACGTGAGGGGTCTTGGACTTGGCGTGAGGGGTCTTGGACTTGGTCTTGGCTTGAGGGGTCTTGGACTTGGTCTTGGCTTGAGGGGTCTTGGCGTCGTGGAGCTGCGATTGGCGGCACTTGGCGTCGTGGAGCTGCGACTGGCGGCACTTGGCGTCGTGGAGCTGCGACTGGCGGCACTTGGCGTCGTGAAGCTGCGACTGGCGGCACTTGGCGTCGTGAAGCTGCGACTGGCGGCACTTGGCGTCGTGAAGCTGCGACTGGCGGCACTTGGCGGCGTGGAGCAGGTAGCGGAACTTGGCGGCGTGGAGAAGGTAGCGGAACTTGGCGTGGAGCTGCAACAGGTGCCTGGCGTGGAGCAGGTACTGGTGGCGCTTGGCGTGGTGGAGCTTGGCGTGGAGCTGGGCGTGGAGCAGGTGGAGGTGGCCTAGCTGGAGGCTGTGGCTTGGCAGGTCGAAAGACTGGTGGTGGGGGCCGTGCTGGTGGCTGTGGCTTGGCAGGTTGAAAGACTGGTGGTGGTGGTCGTGCTGGAGGCTGTGGCTTGGCATGACGAAATTCAGGTGGTGGTGGCCGAGCTGGAGGCTGTGGCTTGGCATGGCGAAGCTGACCCACCCCACCTGAACAATTCCCAGCCCTAGCCCCCCCCTCAAGGAGCGGATCCCAGACGCGCTCCCCGCGGGAGGTCGGAAGGGGG
Source organism: Entelurus aequoreus (assembly GCF_033978785.1). NCBI lineage: Eukaryota > Metazoa > Chordata > Actinopteri > Syngnathiformes > Syngnathidae > Entelurus > Entelurus aequoreus. The sequence goes on along the minus strand of NC_084731.1, from coordinate 42,964,302 downwards.
ACAGAATCCTCCCCTCCAAACTGTCCAAAAAGTCTCTCTTTTTCTACCTGGGACTTTGTGAGTGAGAAAATGTTTTTTTGTGACATGGGCGTCCTGGGGGGCGGGACATGAAAACTGGGTGACTGTGATTGACATGCTCTTATTTCTAAAAACATGTTTTGATAGTGCTCTATCTTGGACTTAGAGTCTTTTGCTGGGGGCGGATGATCAGAAGAAAAAGAGTTCAGAAAAAAAAAATCCTGGTCTGTGATGTCATCCTGGGGAAGCCGGGCAGGCTGCGGCCCACTTCCGCCCGGAGGGGGAGGAGCTTGCAAGAGCGCTGCGTTCTGTCCGCTCACCTTCCCTGACGTCCTCGGTCTGGAGCGGCGCTTCCGGGACTGCGGTGACGCAGCGCCATCCTCGGACCAAATGGAGCTAATCGGAATTAGCTTGCCATTTGGCCCCCACATCAAATCTCGGTCCCCCATGGCACCTAGCGCTTCCCACCTTCCTTCCTCCATCCGCCAAGTTGCTTGCGGAAAAACGGATTGCTGGCGACATCTGTCACGACTTGGTCCTTGGCGTGGATTGTTTTTCCGTGGTGCAAAGCAACTTAACTGGACATGACGTGCAGGTGAGGACATGTTTTAATATTTAAACTCAAAAGGCTCAAAAGGGTATAAACAAAAGGCGCTCACAGCAGAGGTAAAAAACTTGACTAGGAAAACAAAAGGCGCGCACAATGGCGGAGAACTATGAACATTAAACAAAAACTTACGTGACAAGGAACTGTGAACATGGCATGAAAAAGAACAGCATGGATCATGAGCGTGAACAGAGTGGCAGGAGTGAATGTGATGTCGCCAGGACGAACAACAGAAACAGAAAAGCTTATATAGTGACATGATCAGTGAAAACAGGTGCGTGACTCTAACCGTGAACAGGTGCGTGACATGACAATGTGAACCAGGTGAAACTAATGGTTGCTATGGTGACAAATAAAAGTGCACAAAAAGTCCAAAACCAAATCCGAACATGACTAAAACAAAACATAATCACAGACATGACACCATTTAGATGTGTTTTTAACGTTTTTGGCTGGCGTTATGACTCCGCCTCCTTCAGTATGGTGCAGACTTTGAAGTTGTACGGACTTAGAAGTTGTACAAGTCGTACGCTCCTTACTGCCTCTGTCATTCTTTGATTTACTTAAATATCATCCGCCTCTTCCCCTCAGCACTGTTCTTCTCTGCTTTCATTTTCATGCCACTAGTCTCGTCGATGGTTGGGTTGCAAGAACGTCACAAGATATCAACAAGATTCCACTAATTGGTGAGATCCATGTATGGCGACTTGTCGAATGTCCAGCGATAATTGCTGCTTAGTAATGTTGGTCGCTTTTTCTTGATAACTGTTTTTTGTAGGGGTGCAAGACAGGTAATTTTACAGGCAATATGAGGAATTATGATGCCACACCAATTCATCAAATAACGTTAAAAATAACTTGTTAGGGCGAGCAAATCCAGTGCTCTGGTTTTCCTACCTGTGTTGTGAACCGTGTTGTAAACTTCCCCTGAGCTCACTTTAAACAAACAAGGCGTCGATTGTGTGGGACGTCTTCACTGTTCAAGAGGAATTTGGACATGCTGTGTGCTATTTGTACCAAATAGTCTGCAAACATCAAATCAAACCTTATCAGCCATCTGAAATGCCAGCATTGCTGCAACAGTGTTTTGAAAGCTTATGAGGACGCCTGCCAACCGCAAAGAAAGGTGCCAAACTGCAGTTAAATTTAAATTAAAAAAATTAAATTTAAATAAAAAAAATAAAAAGTAAGATTAGTTAGTTACTGGTTATCAGTATCGGTCTTGAGAAGCAAATTGACTGCATTGGCTTGACAAAAATATAATTCATCCCTAGTTTTTGGGGTTGTAAGAATTGTGTCTCTAAATCAGAGTAAGGCGGCAATAGAAAGATGGTTTTCTTGGGAGCTGAATACCTCCCTCACGGTCACTGCTCCTCTGCTCTCGCTACTTCACCAAAGTACAGTTTGCATGCTGAATTTCCAAAATGTACCCAATTATATCCAATTCTTGCTGATGACCGTTAGAATGTAATCGGGGGAGACTTGTCTCTATGAAGCTCTGAGCAATAACATCATTATCTTGTCCACACAGTAATGCCCAAACAGATTCAAACTCTTGATCTCCTGACTGTGAGGCTAACCTGCCAACCATAACATTCAATTTAATTTATATATTCATATTAATAATAATAATGGATTAGATTTATATAGCGCGTTTTGTAGACACCAAAAGTTCTTTACAGAAAGAACTGAGGACCCATCATTCATTCACTCCACATGCACACTTCGATGGTGGTAAGCTACATTTGTAGCCACAGCTGCCTTGGAGTAGACTGACGGAAGAGTGGTTGCCAATTTGCGCCTACGGCCCTTCCGACAAACACTACATCTACTGATTTGCTCAAAAAGGATATTAAGGGAAATGACTGCCAGTTTAATTTTCTTGAGCAAAAAGCACATATAGAAAACTAGTTAGTGAAATAATGGGCATCTGGATGATACAGGTCCTTTTAATGTTCACTTTTGTTCCATTTTATTTCTTCCACATACTGTAATCACATAATTGCCTGAAACTGTACATTTCATTGACCTCAAAGTTAAAGGAGCTGTTTGCAACCATTAAGTGGCTGCCCAGAGGGTACTAACTTTACAAACTAAGCATTAAATCATGTGGTTTTCTGGCTTTGAGCATGTACAAACACACACACACACACACACACACACACACACACACACACACACACACACACACACACACACACACACACACACACACACACACACACACACACACACACACACACACACACACACACACACACACACACACACACACACGTTAACTTCAATTATTCTTTTATGGCTTGTCAGCTCATGATACCAGTTTGGCAGAGTTTAGGTAACAACATGACTGCAAATTGTGTGTTGCTTCTCTTGGAGTGCTTTTGTTTGGTGTGTGTGTGTGTGTGTGTTGTGTGTGTGGTGTGTGTGTGTGTGTGTGTGTGTGTGTGTGTGTGTGTGTGACAACACTTGAGTAGACAAGCCAGAACGAGCAATTTTTCCATCCATCCATCCATTTTTCTACCGCTTGTCCCTGACGGGGCCACGGAGGGTGCTGGAGCCTATCCCAGCTGCAAACAGGCGGAAGGCGTGGTACATTAGTATTGTGGAAATACATACACGTTTGAAAAAAAAGTTTTGTTAAACTACTAATGGTAACAGAAGTTATCTGATTGTGTTCTTGTTATACTTTTGGGTTTAAAGAATGAAACTTTGAGCAAGCAGCCCCTCATATAATTTCTATTGTTTAAAGAATAATTAATAACGTAAATCTAAATTATGTCTTATTTTACAATCATTTTGAGTCTGTGGCTTTGGAATCAGCTTGAATGAAAACAAGGCTTTTATAGGCAAATGGCTGTGGAGTTCAGCATCTTTTGATGTGTTAATAAAAGTTGAGCTGGAGTTCGCAAACTTTATGAATCTGACCAAACGAATGTGCATGCACATTTCTTCCTTTGATAGTATGCACACATATTGTCCAGAGTTTGTCTCACACAGTGTCCCACACCACCAAGATGGGACTATATCTATTCGAGTATACAGTATATGTCTATCCTGAGTCTCAAGAGGAAGTGGTATAATGCCTTGCAACCTTTTAGGGGTATTCAATTATAATTGAGTAAGGTCCACTTAACAAATTATTGTCACACCAAAGGTCTGAAACTGTCATATTGCCTTATATTGCACACTGAAACATCAAAGGATGCAGTGGCCTACTTTGATTTTTTACTTTCAAGACGATGCAATATATATATTTTTTAAAAAAAAGAAAAGAACAACCTACGTGTAGCTTTGTGTTATTAGCGGCAACTTTTTGTTTAGCTCCAAAATCCATACAATCCTGAGTGAACGAAGTTACGATTCTTTCATATTGGACTCCCAAGTTCCAAGGCAGTGCTACAGTTTCTAAGAATATAAGACAGGGGTTTAAAGTAGATTCTGGAAGAATGAACAAAGGTTCTTTTTTTTATCATTTCTTAGTTTAAAGCAAGCCCAAACTGTCCTTACATTCACTTCTGAACAGATTTTGATTGATGTCACCACGCTTTTCCCAAAGTAATCGTAGACTCTTGTCTACAGTCTGCGAGCATTTAATATTGCATTGTAGCGGCTCTACTTTCTTGTTCCCATCATGCGTCACTGCAAATACTTTGAGCCAGCTGCTTTATTTCAGAGCTTTAGGCATTAATTTGTGTATTTTAATTTTTCAAAGTTGCTTTGTTGTCTTTTAATGCTAAGACTGGTGTGTTCCCTTTTTTATGTGTTAAATTATATTTATATCATTTGATCGCTTTCATCTCTGACACAATGACTGGATGGTGTCATGTGTAGTCACCTCCCTGTTCATTTTTTGAGTCCTTCCTGAACGTTTATCATTTGCGCCACAGTATTATTAATTTACTTTAATTGATCACTGGCAGAGATAGCGAGAGTAGGAACAATTCTAGTCATGTAAGATTATAGCTGTCCCTTTCCACATCAGGCTTCGAATATTGCAGCTCGATCAAATAAGATGTTTTTTGGGGGGTTGGGAAATGTTATATTTTTGTTAGCATATTATGCAACATTTTTGCCCTAAATCAAGCATTTGTTGACTAAATGAACTAAAACATATCAATAGTACAGTACTTTTCATAGTCTTGTGCCAAAATACATCTCTTGACATGTTAAGAGTCAAGGACCAAACATGGTGAAACTGAGTTTCAGTTTTATGCTCCTAAAATCTGGAATGGTCTCCCTGAAGATGTGAGACAGGCCTCTTCAGCGTTGGCAATGTTCAAATCCAAGCTGAAAAAACTTTTTTTTTAAATTGTGCGTATGAAAACTAAAAGTACTTTATCTACAGTATTTGATATATTTAAATTAATTATGATTGTTTGATATTTTCTGATTTTAAATAGAATTTTATGATTTTATATCTTTATTTTTGCCTTTTGATTTTCCGTAAAGCACTTTGGCTTGCTTAGTATTGGCTACTGGATGCGACTGTCACGACTTGATTCTTGGGTTTTGCTTCTCCGGAAGGCAAAGGAAAATTGGCCCGTGCGAGGCGTGAATTTAAATACATGTTTATTTAACAATAAAAAAGGAATAAACAAAAGGCGCTCACAGTGGAGGTAGAAAACTTGACTATACAAAACAAAAGACTTGCACGAGGGCGGAAATACAAAACTTGGGTAGAAACACAAAACTTGCACAAAGGCAGAAACTATGAACAATAAAACAAAAACACTAACTGTGGCATAAATGAACAAAACTTACTTGGCAAAGAACTGTGACATGACATGAAGTGGAGGGATCAAAAAGTGCGAGGACGCCAGGACGAACAACAGAAACAGACAGATTTAAATAGTGACGTGATCAGTGAAAACAGGTGCGTGACAAGACAGGTGAACAGGTGCGTGACATGACAGGTGAAAACTAATGGGTGACCATGGAAACCAAACCAAACAAGGAAGTGCAACCAGGAACTAAAAAGAGCCCAAAACCCAAGCAAAACAAAAACATGATTAACACAGACATGACAGAGCCCCCCCCTTACGGACAGATCCCAGATGTCCCAACACAAAAAAAATGAACAAGAGTCATGGGGGGGCGGGAGGGGGACATGGCGGTGGGTCGCCAGGCCAAGTGGCCCCGAATCCACCGAGGCATAGTCATGTGGCGGCGGCGAGTGGAACGCCGCCACCACCGGCGAGGTGGGCGACCCGGGAAGGGCCACATGCGTGGCCGACGAAGAGGTGGGCGCACGTGGCGTGGCGGACGACCAGGCAGTGGCCACCTTCGTGGCAGACGAGGAGGCAGGCGCGTCGTCATCATGGCAGGCGGCGAAGCTTGGCGTGGCGCGTCAGGCGGCGAAGCTTGGCGTGGCGCGTCAGGCGGCGAAGCTTGGCGTGGCGGGTAAGGCGGCGAAGCTTGCCGTGGCGGGTAAGGCGGCGAAGCTTGGCGTGGCGGGTCTTGGTTTTGGCGAGGGTCTTGGTCTTGGCGAGGGTCTTGGTCTTGGCGGGGGTCTTGGTCTTGGCGGGGGTCTTGGTCTTGGCGGGGGTCTTGGTCTTGACGGGGGTCTTGGTCTTGACGGGGGTCTTGGTCTTGGTCTTGGCGAGGGTCTGGGTCTTGGCATGGTTGGTCTTGGACTTGGTCTTGGTGTTGGCATGGTTGGTCTTGGACTTGGCGTGGTTGGTCTTGGTCTTGGCGTGGTTGGTCTTGGACTTGGCGTGGTTGGTCTTGGCGTGGTTGGTCTTGGCGTGGTTGGTCTTGGCGTGGCGGTGCTTGGACTTGGTCTTGGTGTGGCGGTGCTTGGACTTGGTCTTGGTGTGGCGGTGCTTGGTTTTGTCGTGGAGCTGCGACTGGCGGCACTGGGCGTCGTGGAGCTGCGACTGGCGGCACTGGGCGTCGTGGAGCTGCGACTGGCGGCACTGGGCGTCGTGAAGCTGCGACTGGCGGCACTGGGCGTCGTGAAGCTGCGACTGGCGGCACTAGGCGTCGTGAAGCTGCGACTGGCGGCACTAGGCGTCGTGAAGCTGCGACTGGCGGCACTTGGCGTCGTGAAGCTGCGACTGGCGGCACTTGGCGTCGTGAAGCTGCGACTGGCGGCACTTGGCGTCGTGAAGCTGCGACTGGCGGCACTTGGCGTCGTGAAGCTGCGACTGGCGGCACTTGGCGTCGTGAAGCTGCGACTGGCGGCACTTGGCGTCGTGAAGCTGCGACTGGCGGCGCTTGGCGTGGAGCAGGTACTGGCGGCGCTTGGCGTGGAGCAGGTACTGGTGGCGCTTGGCGTGGAGCAGGTACTGGTGGCGCTTGGCGTGGTGGGGCTTGGCGTGGAGCTGGGCGTGGAGCAGGTGGATCTTGGAATGGTCGAAAAACTGGTGGTGGCCGTGCTGGTGGCTGTGGTTTGGCAGGTCGAAAGACAGGTGGTGGTGGCCGAGCTGGAGGCTGTGGCTTGGCGTGACGATGCTGAGCCACCCCACCTGAACATTTCCCAGCCCTAGCCCCCCCCTCAAGGAGCGGATCCCAGACGCGCTCCCCGCGGTCTGGAACCGTCTTTTGGGGTGGGTGGAGGGAGGTCAGGAGGGGGGCTAAATCCTCCCCTCTAAATTGTCCAAAAAGTCTTTCTTCTTGTACCTGGGATCTTTTGGGTGAAAAAAAAAAGTGTGACTTGGGCGTGGCTTGAGTCCTGGGGGGCGGGGCATGAAAACTGGGTGACTGTGACTGACAGGATCTAATTTGTAAAAACATGTCCTGATAAAGTCTTATAATGTTTTTACAATCTTTTGCTGGAGGTGAGTGATCAAAAGAAAAAGTCTTGAAAAAAAAATCCTGGTCTGTGATGTCATCAGGGCGAAGCCGGGCTGGCTGCTGCTTGCTTCCGCCCGGAGGGGGAGGGGCTTGTGGGAGCGGCGTGTCCTGCCGGCTCGCGGAAGTCTTCCCTCGTCCTTGGCGACGCTTCCGGGACGGGAACGACGCGCCGATCGGCACCAGCTTGCCTCCATTCCCCCACATCATCCCCCTGCGCTCCCTGGGGGAAAAGCGCAGCGTCTCAGTCTCCATCGCGCGCAGCACCTCCCAAGAAGCCTCGTCAATAACGTCCAATTTTCTTGCGGAGAAACTCTTCTGCTGGCGTCCTACTGGCACGACTGGGTCTATGGCGTGGTTTGTTCTCACAGAAGGCAAAGGAAAATTGGCCCGTGCGAGGCGTGAATTTAAATACATGTTTATTTAACAATAAAAAAAGGAATAAACAAAAGGCGCTCACAGTGGAGGTAGAAAACTTGACTATACAAAACAAAAGACTTGCACGAGGGCGGAAATACAAAACTTGGGTAGAAACACAAAACTTGCACAAAGGCAGAAACTATGAACAATAAAACAAAAACACTTAACTGTGGCATAAATGAACAAAACTTACTTGGCAAAGAACTGTGACATGACATGAAGTGGAGGGATCAAAAAGTGCGAGGACGCCAGGACGAACAACAGAAACAGACAGATTTAAATAGTGACGTGATCAGTGAAAACAGGTGCGTGACAAGACAGGTGAACAGGTGCGTGACATGACAGGTGAAAACTAATGGGTGACCATGGAAACCAAACCAAACAAGGAAGTGCAACCAGGAACTAAAAAGAGCCCAAAACCCAAGCAAAACAATCACATGATTAACACAGACATGACAGCGACTAAACCAATCAGATATTAATTTGCAATGTGCCTGATTTTCTTTCTGATCCGAAAAAAAGTGAAATTCAGGGTGGTATCGGTTAATCCAATCCGATACCGACAATTTGTGCAAATATACCTAATGTGTTTGGTAAAATTTAAAATGTAGTACATTTCAAGTTTTGCTGCTCTTGAGGAATGATCTTCAAACAATATAAAATCACAAGGAGAAACAAATGATAGTGTTATTCTCCACTGAATGTTATTTATAATTAACTCTGTATAAATGTCTCCATATAGTCTACAATAAAAGGATATTTGTGTGTGTGTGTGTGTGTGTGTGTGTGTGTGTGCGCGCGTGTGCGTGCATATTTATATATAATTTATTTTCATGACTATTTACATTGTAGATTGTCACTAAAGGCATCAAAACTGACACCTGTGAATTGAAAACCATTTCAGGTGACTACCTCTTGAAGCTTATCAAGAGAATGCCAAGAGTGTGCAAAGCAGTAATCAGAGCAAAGGGTGGTCATTTTGAAGAAACTGGAATATAAAACATGTTTTTAGTTATTTCATGTTTTTTTGTTAAGCACAGAACTCCACATGTGTTCATTCATAGTTTTGATGCCTTCAGTAAATAGTAAATGTAAATAGTCATGAAAATAAAGAAAACGCATTGAATGAGAAGGTGTGTCCAAATTTTTGGCCTGTACACACACACTCTCTCTCTCTCTCTCTCTCTCTCCCTCTCTCTCTCTCTCTCTCTCTCTCTCTCTCTCTCCTCTCTCTCTCTCTCTCTCTCTCTCTCTCTCTCCTCTCTCTCTCTCTCTCTCTCTCTCTCTCTCTCTCTCTCTCTCTCTCTCTCTCTCTCTCTCTCTCTCTAATTAGTGACTTATTTTAATTGCCAGTAATTTTCTTAAGTAAACCACTGTCATACTGAATGACTGAGCAATTTCATGTTATGGAATTACCTAGGTGGAATAAAAAGCAGTTTCCATCAATCGTGTTTCATTTAGACAACATTTAAATTTTTTAACGTTGTTACTTTACACCAGGGGTCACCAACGCGGTGCCCGCGGGCACCAGGTTGCCCGTGCGGTCCAGATGAGTCGCCCGCGGGCCTGTTCTAAAAAAAAAAATAAATAAATAAATAAATAAAAAAAATAAACATTTATTTTTTATTTTTTATTTTTTTAAATTTAAATCTACATAGAAAAAACACAAGATACACTTTCAATCAGTGCATCAACCCAAACAACCTCCCCCATGCACACTCATCCACACCCACTCACACAAAAGGGGTTATTTCTTTCTGCTACCAATATTCTGGTTCCCACAACATAGACAACACATCTGCAAGGGACACAGTCCCTGAAGCACACATGATTGTATAGGCTGCTGGTCCACTAACATTTTCATTAATTACTATTTTTTATGTAATTATTTTTATATTGTTTTACTTTCTTTTTTATCCAAGAAAATGTTTTTTATTTATCTTATTTTATTTTATTTTAAAAAAAAAGGGCCTTATCTTCAACAGACCAGGGGCCGTACTTATCAAGCTTCTTAGAGTGCCATTTTACTTTACACTTAAGTCCTGAGAATTTGCGAAATTTAGTCCTACTCTCAAACTTAAGAATAAATACTTTTTATCAACGTTCTTAAGTCTAAGAATCACTCCTACTCTCCACGATATTTAAGAGACCTTCAGAGGTGTCTTAAGTGGTTAGGAGTTGCCAGCAGGGGATGGCACTGAGGCGAGAGAGACGTGCGCGAACGTTCAGGGAACGGAACAATGTTTTTTTTTTTTTTGATGACGAGCAGCTGATCAAACGGTATCGTTTAGATATTATTTTTGTCACAGATTTAATACTTTTCGATTCCTTGTTGATTTCTGCATGTGTCTGCAGTGGGCTAGTATATATAGAGCCACCCACACCAGTTTCAAATTAGTTGCCTAATTAATGAATTGGAAAGAAAATGTTATGACAGTAGCGTTTGTGTGTGGCCGTGAGGTGAGTGACATCAGTGAGTGTGTGGGCGATAGAAGAGAGGGAGCGGTAGCGTGAGTGCCAGCGGGGACTAGTTTGTTTTGTATTATTTTGTAGTTTATTGTCAAAATATACACTCCCATTGTCCACTTAAATATTTCCAAGATATTTCTTTATTCTTAGACAACGGATTCCATTCCGTGATTGGTCATTTCTATGGACACAGAAATGACGTCACCTAAAATTCCGTTTACGGCACATAGTAATGTCGTAATTCAGCTCTGAGTGTGACACTTAAGATTCAGTCCTACACTTTGCTGAAAGTGTGAGTAAGACGCTTGATAACTAACTTTTAAGTGCAGCTTTCAGCGAAGAATTTATTTACTCTTAAGTCAACTCTTACTCCTAAGAAGCTTGATAAGTACGGCCCCTGGTTGTCAATGAAATTAGATTTGTTTAAAGGGTTTTTTAAACCAGGCCCAGTCCAGATAATGTCCAAGTCGGACTCAGCAACACACACCTTCATTCATGTACACAGAAAAAACTTAGGGAACACAACAGATTGCATATAATTTATAAACAAAATTACATTTTCAAAATAAGCATTTATGTACAGTCCAGATTATGTCCAGGTCACTCAAATTAGGGAACACAACAACAGATATCATATAATCTATAAACATAATTATACTTTCAAAATAAGCCTTTGAGGACTTCTCATCTTTTTTTTTAATGTTTTTTGGCATCATTATCGTTTTCAACCATGTAACTTTCTAAAGTTAGAAAATACTGAATAAATGTTTTAAAGAAAGTAATACTAAGTGAATATCTGTTTTTGGCCTTAAAAATAAACATTTTACCGAGTACTATAATTAAATTGACTAAATCATGATTGTCAATGAACTCTCCTAAAATAACAGAAACCACATTAAGCTTCATAAACAAACCAATCCTTAAACACATTTTTTCAACTTCCACCCAAAACAAAGACACAATATGACAATACCAAAACAAATGCAGGGTGGATTCAGGCTCCTGACAACAAAATCGGCAATCATCTGACTCTGTCATATTCCATAATTTTAACATTTTCCCTGTGGGTAAGAAGTAATAAATAATTTTAATTTGAAAATAACGATTTTGCACATCGATAGTGGTTTTATAGATTAGTTTGAATATGGCATCCCATGGCAACGGGCAGTCAAAAAAGTCCTCCCATTTTCCATTTGTGTTGTATGAGGCAGCCTTCAAAGATTTCTTTATTAAATAAAAATTATATATTTTTCTATTTATTTTAGTTCCTTTTTGCCAACTAGAATTTCTTATTAGAGGTTTACAAACTAATAATTTAGTAGTTCCATAATTAATTATTTGTTTCCATCTTTTCCCAATTACTCCAGTTAGTTGATAAAATGAAAAGCTTGAGCAAGCATCACCATACATAGCTCTAAATTCATCATACTTCATAATTTTACCGTTCTCATTGATAATATCATTGACAAAAATGATTCCTCTTTCAAACATATTTTTCCAAAAGAAAGGCTTTCCATCTATTACAATATTAGAGTTCATCCATATTAACTGCTGCAAAATATCGTCTCTTTTTTCTGGCACATAAAATTGAAAACACCACTATGAGTGGACTGTTTCCTTTATGAACACCAAGGAACGCCATGTTTCCCAGCAGACTCTCTGGGAGGGGATCACTTGTAAAAAAGGATACAATTTCTTTTGATACAGTACATGTTTTTTATCCAACAGGACATTTGTGTACCACTCAATGTTTAAATACATCTTTGGAACAATTGATGCTTTTAAAGACAGACACATAGCTTCAAGGTTGAGAAGTTTCAGGCCCCCATATTCATACTCTTTGTACAAAACCTTTCTTTTAATCTTTTCTGGTTTGCCGTTGCAGACAAAATCGAAGACCCTCCGCTCATAAATCTTAAAAAAGTTTTGTGATGGAGCTGGTAATGACAAAAACAAATAAATAAATTGAGGAATAATTAACGAGTTGGCAATATACATTTTACCATACAAGGTTAGGGATTTCCCTTTCCATAATTGCATAATTTTGTCCAGCTTTCTTAGTCGATTATCATAATTTACTGAGCCTAGATATTCCAGATTTTTTGGGACAACAACACCAAGTATGTTAACTGGTCCATCTGTCCACAAAACAGGCACTTTGCATTCCATTCGAAAGGACGTTCCCTTTAGATTTCCGATCCTTAATATTTTACATTTATCATAATTAAGCTTAAGGCCAGATTGCTGTGAAAATATGTCCAAAAGATTAAGAAGGTTCCGCAAACAATGAGGAAAAATCTTATCTTTGTGAATCAGCCTTTTCTGACATGAACTTCATCAAGAACAAACACAGAACACGCCTCACTGATGCACATCTGCAAGACTCACTCAGTGTTGCAGTGTCAAGTTACACACCAGAGTACAACACACTAGTTAACAGCATGCAATGCCAGGCTTCCCACTAACTGACAAAGAAACAGATAACAGATTTGGTGTCCAGTTCAAAGTGTGACATGATTTAAAAATTTGAGATTTTACTTTTGTATTTTACATGAGTTATTATTTGTACAAACATGGTGCAAAGTAATTCATGATTTGTTAAAAAATGTTAGTGGCTAGCTAGTTAAAATGGGATATTGTGATTTCACAAGACTGTCTTAGAAGTGATCATTTGAAAATGTTCAATTTGAAAAATGTGCACTTAGAGAAAATATAAAAATAAAGTGTTGCATATTGATATTTATCTGTTTCTATATATATTTATTGTGAGAAATCATTAAGATCATTAGTGTTTCCACAAAGATACATATAATTAATTATTAATAATAACAGAGTTAAAGGTAAATTAAGCAAATTGGCTACTTCTGGCAATTTATTTAAGTGTGTATCTAACTGGTAGCCCTTCGCATTAATCAGTACCCAAGAAGTAGCCCTTGGTTTCAAAAAGGTTGGTGACCCCTGCTTTACACTAAACTAAGGCTGTAACAATTGATCAATATATTGATAGATCGATTTATATTCTTTAATTTCAACTACTGATCTGTGGCTGGCAAGTTGGCCTTCCGGAATATAGATATCGATTTAAAAGGTATATCGATTTTATAGATACTAAAAAAAGAAAACATTGAATTTAAGAACAGCAGACTTTATATCAAGTTTATAAGGACGTTAAATGTAAAGTTTTTCTGCCCTTCTGTGGCATCATCAAAACAAAAATGGCTGGTACCTGCGGTGGTCAAGAAAGTTCATAACAAATACAAACGCAACAAGACAATATCAATAATTGTTAGGATATCTGGGATTCCAGCCCCCCGCAACCCGAAAAGGGATAAGCGGTAGAAATTGATTAATGGATTGACAACAAAAAAACTTAAAGCTACAGCACGATTGCAAAAGCCACAACAAAGACAAACAACACAATTATATAATGCCACAACTTTAAACCACAAATGGTGCGACAGACAAAACGGAAGTGACAGCGGAGCAAGTTCGCCGACGCACCAGGTTGAGACAGAAGGTTAGAAACAGTGTAATGAACATAATAATTTTAGTCTTTTGGAAAAAGTGAAAAAGTTATATAATGACTGAACACCCAATTCATTACACACTGGACCGTTTGGTCTGTGTGATGCCCAAACTTGTCCACTGTCACTTCCGTTAAGATGTTACGTGTTGATTAAAATGAGAGCAGTGACAGGTAAAAACCCTGCTCATTTAATCTGAAAATATTTGTTTGCACATTTGATAATTCTGAAAATATGTTGGCTGCACCTTATTTTTTATATTAATATTGTATTATATTTATGTTGAAAAACAAAAGGAAAAGTAGTAACACTTTGTTAATTCAACATAGTGTTGGTTGCACTTTATTCAAATATTTGAATGTATATTTGTTTTGTTTTTTGAGAAGAAACAGGAATATGGGTTCATATCACTTGCAGTATCCAGTATTTATTTCACAGTCACACTGGTTTAACTTTTTTGCTAGTTGATTTCAACTCACCTAATCGTTTCGGATTGTATCCTTCTAAAAAAAATAAAATCGGTCCTGAATCGTGTCGGCAACCACAAGTTCTAAATCGTATCGAATCGTTGTTAAAACAAATCGTTACACCCCTACTTTACACTGTGTTCCTGTTATCTATTTACATTATCTCAAATAACTGAAGTATTGATATTTTGATTTTAGAATCTATGCTAGAGCATAAAGATCTGATATCGGAGGTATCGATATTTTAGTATCGATCCGCACATCACTAAATTCTATCAATATAACAACACGAGAGAGTTGGCTGGACATTAATATGATGGAAAATTCTAACTTTGTGTAAATATCTTGACAAATAGGACACCTTTATCTTCAACTAAGAAGAGCCGACAGCAGCTCACACTTTCTCATACTTTCTGTAACATCAATGGAGAAATTATATGCATAAAACATTTCTCAATTATAAGCGCTGTGAAGGTACCCAGTATTTTTTATACTTTCATTCATGCTATATTTATAGTTCCTCACAAGGAAGCCTTACATTGAACTAGATAACTAGAGGACCTGGCTGTCATTAGAGATGATGGCACAATGGTTAAAGACAGTGTCGTGTGGACATGCATAAATGTTCAAATCCAGTATAACAGTGGTCCCCAACCACCGGGCTCCGGCCCGGTACCGGTCTGTGGACCGATTGGTACCGGGCCGCACAAAAAAATATATATATATATTTTTTAATTAAATCAATATAAAAAACACAATATATACATTATTTATCAATATAGAGCAATACAGTCTGCAGGGATACAGTCCGTAAGCACACATGATTGCATTTCTTTATGACAAAATAAATAAATAAAATAAAACATAACCCCCCCACCCCCGGTCCGTGGGACACATTTTCAAGGGTCGACCGGTCCGCAGCTACAAAAAGGTTGGGCACCACTGCAGTATAACACCTTTAATATTTTATTTCATTTCTTTCAAATTTAAATTTTCCTGAGGGAACTCTTCTGAAGGAATCAATAAAGTACTATCCATCTATTGATTTAAAAGTGATTTGTGAGGGAAATTTCCCATATTGTGAAATGCAACTGTTGATGAGTATGCATTGAACAGGCTAGGGCGCCGCAAAGCCTTCCAAAAATAATAGATGATAATAATATATTTTATTTGTTAAACACATTTCATTTAAATACATTTTAAAGTGCTACAGTACAAACCAATATTTAAAACAATAAAACCTTAGCCGATAAAACAGAGTTTAAACTGAACAAACAAAATAATGGCTTTTTTTAACAGTGTGTCTATTTATTTTAGTTATTATAAAATATTACCTTGGTCAGAAGATGTCTGTGTGTATGAGTACTTTCTGAGCATGATGATAACAGTGATATGAAATGTTCTTATCATGACATCCCTAGTACATACTGACTTTTGTCGTACGGAGAATATACTTTGCTGTGTGAATTATGGAGCTCTGCGATTGACATCTTTGATTTTCCAGAACCATAAAGCCCCACAAATTACTACCATATTTTCCGGACTATAGAGCGGACCGGTATATTAGCTGCACCCACTAAACTATAGGAAAAACATTTTTTTCCAAATATTAGCCGTATCGGACTATAAGCCGCAGATAAATACTTTGTGTAATGAGTTACTTACAAAGAAAGAAAATGTGTATTCACATACCTGAATTGTTTCCAAATGATGTCGGTAACACGGCAGTAAAACAGCTGATCAAACAAAACCGAAGTCATCGTCATGGACCCACTAGCTGCGGAAGCTAGCTCTCCAATTAGCTAAACAAACTCCAGGGTGACGTCTTGGTGAGTTTACTCTGGAATTTGTGAAACTGAAACAACACAAAAAGAATGCCATTTTAAGTTAACAATACTAACAGACACTAGTAAACATGTTAGCATATTAGCTATTGCGAATGACGCTAGCATCATTGCATTACTATAGCACATACAAATATGCATGAAAACAGTCAAAGACATCACACACGGGACGGTTTAGTAAGTATAACAACTTTTAGGTGTACTATAAAACTTACAAACGTTGCATGGAGTGATGAATGAAGAATCCATACGAGTAGGAACGGCGGCTGGAGGACAGAACTCCAGCTGGGAAAAAAAGCTGCAGGGCACAAAGTGTAGGAAAAAAGAAGCCGTAATTTACGGTAGATTGATTTATTAATGGTTGATTTCCTTTTGTCACAGCAAATTGGGCGCATCAGGACGTCAATAAGTTCTCCAGCGTCACTGTGATGCTCACAGGCAGACATGACCACTGATCAGGATCTGTCTATGGATGGGCCGGCAGCCTCAGCTGAGTTTGCTACAAAGGGCGTTGATGTCACGCCTAAAAAAGACCAAGGAATAATCAAGGTATTGTTTTAAAAAAAAATGTTTCAAATCAGATTGACTGATAGGTTTTTGTGTTTACTCGCAGCTTGTGAAACGTCAGGGACAAGATGGAGAGTCCCCAATGATTGGGGACAAAGTGACCATCCATTACACTGGAAAACTCCTCACTGGGAAGAAGTTTGACTGCAGCAGAGATCGCAAGGAGTCTTTTTCCTTCAATGTTGGCAAGGGTAGGCTAGTTTTTCCTTTGTTATTCCACTTGCTTCTCAAAGAACTACAGTAGTACTTTGTTTTCCTTAGTAATCAGATAACTGAATCATACAAATATTTTTTCCGTAAGCAATAATGTAAGTCTCTTTAATACGTTCCAAACTCCCCAAAATATAACCACAAAAAGCATTTGATGGATGTTACAGTTTTACATGAAGAAATTAAATTTGAAATACATATAAATAATGAATGAAATGTATGTAAGATTTTATAACAGTTTTACTTTTATTGAATACTTTTATCTTGTTTTTGAACACATTTAATTGCTGAGATATAAAATAGGGGTAAGAGTAAGTAAACTTTGCTACTATATATTGAACTGTAAACAATTATGATGTAAATTTGTAAGCATGAAATAAACTACTGCTACTATTGGCAAAGATTGTGATGAGCAAAAAGGGCAAAGGACGCCACCTTCCCCGAATTCAAAGGTGTGAGCACTCGCAACTTTCTTTGGTTCCATGGTGGATTATTTTGCAGTTTTGCTCCAAAAAAAGTACTGTACGAAGTCATCAACACATGGGATTCTTTGTTTGGGCACTTCACTCCAACGCAAAAAAATGGACAAGTTTGTTACGCGCAATGTCTGGCCTAACGATAACCAAAACTGTATGACATTTTTGTCAAAAAACAAATGATATGCAAAGTGTGGGGATTATAAATCGCAGTTTTTTTCATAGTTTGGCCGGGGGTGCGACATATACTCCGGAGCGACTTATGTGTGAAATTATTAACACATTACCGTAAAATATCAAATAATATTATTTATCTCATTCGCGTAAGAGACGAAGCAAATGTCAGCAATCGTCACACACACGTCAGCAATCATCACACACACGTCAACCAATAAAGAATTCGGCGGGGGCGGGTCATGGCAGAAGTGCATTGTGCGTCATTGGTGAAGTGCATTGTGGGTCATGGAATGCTAACTGCTACCATGTCCGTAGCTATTAAAATAGATCATTTCAACATTGGCGGTAACTTATAAATACTGAGAAGGGCTGAACAAAAATGGCACCGAAAAGGAAATCATATACTGCAGATTACAAGCTGGACGTAGTGAAATATGCAGCAGAAAACGGCGACCGAGCAGCAGAAAGAAAGGAAGCGGCGCATACCAGGAGCGACAACGAGGAAGAAGATTTCATCGGATTTAGCGATCAGGTGTGACAGATTGTTTGGTAAACATATAGCATGTTCTGTATGTTATAGTTATTTGAATGACTCTTACCATAATATGTTATGTTAACATACCAGGCACGTTCTCAGTTGGTTATTTATGCGTCATATAACGTACACTTATTCAGCCTGTTGTTCACTATTCTTTATTTATTTTAAATTGCCTTTCAAATGTATATTCTTGGTGTTGGATTTTATCAAATAAATTTCCCCCAAAAATGCGACTTATACTCGAGTGCGACGTATATATGTTTTTTTCCTTCTTTATTATGCATTTTCGGCCGGTGCGACGTATACTCCGGAGCGATTTATAATCCGAAAAATACGGTATGTCTCCCAGCTGGTCTGGGAACGCCTCGGGATCCCCTGGGAGGAGCTGAACGAAGTGGCTGGGGAGAGGGATGTCTTGGCTTCTTTGCTTTGGCTGCTGCCCCCACGATCTGACCTCGGATAAACGGAAGAAAATGGATGGCTGGATAGATATCATATATATATATATATATATATATATATATATATATATATATATATATATATATATATATATATATATATATATATATATATATATATATATATATATATATATAAAAACTTTCATTATAGGAATATAGTCAAATAGCAATACAGTAGTGTATGTGAAAGCCCCCGCAATGCTGTGGTATCTAACAATAATAGAAGTTTAATGTGTGTAGTGTTAGCAATATATATTTCATGCTCTCGCTTTAATAATTATTCTCTAAAGCATGGTTTCTTAACCTTTTTGACCTCACGGCCCAACTTTTCATTCAAATATTAACACTGATTCAGTAATCTTACTTACGTATTGAATAATTATATTTACCTACTTACAGTCATTGGCGTTGTTAGGCCTATTTTAGGGGGGCTTGAGCCCCCCTAAAATGTTCTTAAGCCCCCTAAATAATTTGGTGTTAAAAAAAAAAAATCTTTTTTTTTTTTTTTTTTACAAATACATGCCGACATATTCATTATAAAGTGGCCCGAATATCAGTTTAAATAAATAATCATATAACCTGTCATTATTCACTCAGTTTCCCCTCACTTCATAGTGTAAGGTAGAGAGCCCCTTTAGTGCGTCTGTATCCAATCCATTCCACTTGTTCATATAGAAAATGCCCACATCACTCAAAATCCTGTCCGCATTTTCTCTGCGACCTTGCTTGCGGTCCTGCAGGTGTACGAAGCACATTAGCACACAGCACCGCAGAACAAGAACCTTGTGTCTGCCATTGTAAATAATGTAGTTTTTAAGTTTTGTGTTACTTGTATAATCTATATAAAGTAATATACATTAGCCTATTGTTAAAATAATGAAAAAAACATCATTAAATATATTTGTTTTATTGTATTGTTTTATTGTATTATTACATTAATAGCTGTTGTATTATTATAGGATGGCTTGTTAAACATTTCATAGGATTTTCAGAGGGTGGAAAAACCAAGACATTTAATATAAAATGTAAAATGAATAAATACATAAAAAGAAAATGAAAAAAAAATGGTTAAAAGCCATCGTCCCGGGGAGCATTTAATTTCGTCCCGTGCATTTTTTTTACCGTCCCCGGGACGATGGGACTACATTAGTCTCAAGCCCTGGAAGTTACATTTTATTGTTTGCATTATTTGTTTCAGCATTGCACTTTGAAGATGGTCCCTCAGCTCTTTGACAGCTTTGGCTCTTTTTCAGATCAGCAGACTAAGTCTTTCTTATTTACAGTTTATATAAATGTTTCTCATTTCTATTCAGACTTCCATATATATTTAATTTCCTTAACGGCTTGCCATAATATATATATATATATATAAATATATTATATACAAGCCAAATTATCCCGATCCAGATATTACTTTAATTCAAGTAATTAAGTAATATTTCCAGGGCTTGAATTTACAACCATTTTAGTCACACATGTGCCCAAAATGTAATCTGTTCAACTTCAAAATATTTGGGAACAAACAATTATTGTATTGTGAGCGAAAGTGGTGGCATTAGCCTCTATGTTGTGAATGAATAACAGAGGCTAATGCCGTGACTTTCATTGTGTTTCAGTGTATCTTGAAGGAGCATGCAAGTAATTGTTTCTTGTTGATGCTGTAAACAAAATGTCACTGTGCAAACCCATGTTTGTTGTTGTACTGAACACAGATTGAAACTAAACAGACTGAAATAATAATAATAACAATGAATAATTTCTAAGTCTTTGTTAGCCGTTTGTGAAGTTTTGTGCGCTACGTTCGCTCGCATCCTGCGGCTAAGCCCCCCCTGTCCTTAAAAGCTAGTGACGCCCCTGCTTACAGTATACAGCCTTATCAAATGTTATGAAACCATGTGTTAATTACAAAGTACCAGTTTTTTGAACACATAAACCTTAGGCTTAGGTCAGGCTGATTAGTACAATAAATACTAACCAAATATACTGCATAAGGGATATAAGTGACAAAACATTTATTTACATACAAGTATGTGTTGTACTAAAATAAATAAATTAATGATAAATATATCTTAACTGTCAATGAAATTAAACGTGCAAATGAAAAGACAGTTTCACCACTTTAGTCATAATTTTTGCGCTTAAACAGGTTTTTCTTTTTTTATGCATAACTAAAATTCAGCTAACAATGGAGCTAATTGAAGTCGCTCTATTCTGCCTATTAAGCGCTCTCTAAAAAACACCCAATCACCTCTGAGGTTTTACATACACACTAAGTTTATATGTAATGCAGTAACAGGCACATTTTTAATAAAATGTATTATTTACATATTTTGCTCATTGCATTCATTTCATAGACTCATCACAACGTTCGCTTTTTCCTTCAACAACACTGACTACTATTCATGGCAGACTTCATGAGAGACAACAAAATAAAACAAACCCCTACTGTACAAGGTCTGCTCTCAGTGAAATGTCGACTGATGGGATGTTTAGATATTACCATTTAGATGACGAATAATTTGCTAATCCACACAAAGTGTTAACAAAAATGTGCCACAACGAACGTCTTTCCCTTGTCTTTCCCTTGTCTTTCACTCGTCTCTCTTGTGTTGACAAACTTCTCGGTTTATGGCCACAATCCTGTACTATCCAGGTGAGAGGCATGATTTATAATTTATAATTAACTTTTACCCTGGTGAATCAGCTTACTAGCTAATGTCAATATAGCAGCAGAAGTGACTTACCTCTCTATGATCAATGCGCTGCTAAAAGTAGGTCCTTAACGGTAGCGCTTTTTGGTTAATATTCAGGTCACAAAATGTAAATGGCGTATTGTGGGCACTTTTTTGATGTTTTTTTAGTCAGATTTACAGGAGCAATAGAGAGGTTCCCATTGACTCCTTTGTTAGCTGACTCTTATTTACATTTTTATATGAGCAAGCATGCATGAAAAAAATACATATGTTCTTGTTTATCAAAATTATTGGGCAAAATTTCCCAAAAATTGCAGTTCCCCTTTAAGAAACTTATATATGACTTTAACTGCAGAATTCTTCTCAGGCATGTGATTTTTCCGTATATAGTTGGAAATCCGTCTTTTTTATCGCTGTAAAAATATAAAATAATATTTTCAGTTTTTCTTTATTTTTTCCGACCTAGAATGTGTGTTAAAATCTTGATCCATACCTGCCAACAACTACGGGTTTCCCGTAATTAGGGATGATGTTTGATAAGAAATTATCGAGTTTGAGCCTACTATCGAATCATCTTATCGAACCGATTCATTATCGATTCTCTTATCGAGTTGTTATCGAGGTTGTTCTATATGGAAAAAAACACAATATTTGGTTTAACAAATCACTTCACATTCTCTACTGCTCGCTACTATAGTATTACCATATCTGAGTTATTGTGCAGAAATGTGGGGAAATAACTACAAATGTGCGCTACATTCGTTAACCGTGTTACAAAAAAGATCAATTAGACAGATACATAATGTTGGATATAGAGAACATACAAACACTTTATTTATTGAGTCAAAAATATTAAAGTTCGATGATTTGGTAAAATTGCAAACAGCTAAAATGATGTGGAATTAAATGATGGAATGGATTAAGTAAAGAAGTTAAACATTGTACTGATATGATCCAGTTTAAGAGGTTGTTCAAATGAATAGTGCTTACAAAGTACAAAGAAGAAGAATTATGAGAAATACTTTCAACCTTATTGAAAATAATATATTCTTCATCTCAGTATATTAATAATGACTGAATTAGTTAATTACATATTACAAAACTGACGTATATACTAATTCACAGATATTTTATTATAAAAAGGTCAGTAAATGATGTATATATTTGTCGGATCATGTTTTGTTTAGTTATGTTCTGTTTGTTTTGGACTTCCTTAGTTGTTTTGTGCACTTCGGGGGTTTGTTTTAGTCACCATGGTTACTTATGATTTTCACCTGCCTTGTACGTACACCTGTTGCTCATCAGAGACTCTATTTAAGCCTGCCTTTTCCGGTCACTCGTCGTGGCCTTATTGTTTGCATTTGCAACAGTTACATTGGCATTCTGGTTTTCGAGCTCATGATTCCTGTGCTAAGTTACCTTAGCTTCTAGTATTCCTGTGCTAAGTAAGTTTTTGCTTTAGCTTCTCGTGCGAAAGGCACACTTTCCTTTTGTTTTGTTCCTGTCTGTTGTAATGTGTATGATTTATGAGATATAAATCATCTCCTACCTGCACGCTTTCGTCCGGAGCCGTCAGTTTTGCGTCCCGGGAGACCGAACCGCAGCACGCTGCACCCCACCGTGACAAATGACTGAGCTATGTGACGTCATTTCTTGTGATGTCCTACGGGGCATTTCTTGTCGGGACGGGATTCGTTCCCAGGGATTTGAATAAAGAACCAACTCTTTTTCTTTACTATAGTGGTCTCGATAACAGGTACCGGTTCTCAAAAAGGGATTCGATCCGAGGACTCGGTTCTTTTCTTATCAAACAACCGGGAAAATCTGTTTCGAGCATCATCCCTACCCGTAATGAGTACGGTTTTTGATAATCCATTCCGGTTTACAATGGTAAAAAGTACGGTTTTCCATTAAAAATGATGAACTATCGAGGCTACGTTGCGAAGCATCTCCACGGGCAGGGGACAAAATATACGGGAAACATCAATGATGATTGGTTGGTTTACAAATAAGATAATCCATGATTGGTTGGTTTGTTTACTATGATGAGTCACGATTGGTTAAGATTTGGGCAAAACATTATGGACAGGCCAATCAGAGGCAAGATAGGGCGGGTCATCAAACCAGTAAGGGCAATCACAACAGACACGGTACACCACAAATGACGACGAGGGAGTTGGCAAAGAGAAGAGGGAATATTCAAGCGGGCGATTTATATATTTAAAAAAACTAGTGGAAGATGGCAGAGGGATTCTCTTCCTTAGATTTTTCTTTAGCGATGTAGATGGCGTCCAGGAAACCCACAATGTGTCTACTTGGCCACATTTGGACAAATGTATGCGTCTGGATAAAACAATGTCCAAGACATTCATTTTAGTTGTTTACCATGTAAGCCCAAATCAAAACTCCTCTCGACATGTAAGACGTGGAATACACATTTAAGAACACACATGATTGTGGAAGACATGTGATGACTTTTGCTACAGTATAGCCTGTCTAAATGCTACATTTCATTTTCATTGGTGTTTTAGAACAAGACAGTAGCTGACATTTTGTTAAATTATTTCTACTGTTTATATTTTGACATTGAATAGTTGAATCATTATGAAACATAAAACATAATGACTGAAAGATATTTGTTATTTCATGCTATAAATCACAAATGGCCATTCAGAATCAGGAAGTTAGCTAATAGAATAAACATTGTTTTTACTCTTTATGATTTTTGCTTTTGGAGCAGTTAGTTGGAGAGAGAGTCGAAGAGACAGAAATTGGCTATAAAATCCAAGGCAGAATCCGCTAAAGCAGAGACAAAAAGGAAAATGCAAGCTGCTCAGAAATTTGCCAGGAACGCTCACGTAAGACCCATCAAAGCAAAAATGCCAAAGTAATGTGTGAATGAACCAAAATAACTGGATGAACCATCTGTGGCTGTGAAGTGAACACTAATAAGGTTGTAAATACTGTATAGAGTAGGCTAACCCATGTGGTTCCTGTGGATGTGAACACAAGTTGTAATTACTGTAGTGACTAAATAACATAATGACTGAAAAAGACATAGTGATTCCTTTGGATGAATGGGGTATGTATTTATGTAAAGTATGTTGATAATTTTTCAATTCTTTAAACACTAAAACATCTTTAAATGGTGGTGTTTTTTTAATGCAAATTTTTGCATGTTCAATTGCTGAAAAACCAGGAGCTTTGGGGTAGGGTTGCCCGCCTTGTCCCCCCACCAAGGCACTGCCCTGAACATGGCTGGGGACCTGTGACCCCCAGACCCCCGGCTTATTTTCAGTCTTCCGAATGTCATAACGGCTACAAGTGGTGGAAAAGTGTATTACAACTGCGTACCATATGGAACACAGCTCAGAAACAGATCTTTTTAGTGGGTGCTCACTGCCAAACGATAAAGAAATTCTGCTCTATAGCTAGTTATCCTATTCCTTACATTTACATTGTCTAAATAACTTAATATACCCATAGTGGTTAGTATCCAGCAGCTTTATCTACCTCGGCATGCACCCTAAAATTCTTGGTGTGAGTCATGCATATGTATTTGTTGCACTCTTCAACATTTTTTGAGTAGTGTTCAACAATAGTACTAGTATTGTTCAACTTCAACTCATCAGTGCTATTAATGGTGACTGAGTAGTTTGGTCCTAATCACAACATTGGTTTTGTTGCTGCAATATTGTGCAATATACATTCTCATGCTCTCTATTTTTTACTATCTATTATGTTGTGAGTCTCAACATAATTGTTAATTAATGTTAATTATCAAAATGTTCTTTGTCAACAGGACAGGTCCTCAAAGCCTGGGATATTGGTGTTCTATCCATGCAGAGAGGCGAGGTGTGCACTATACTGTGTAAGCCAGGGTACGCTTATGGTTCCACTGGAAATTCTGACAAAATTCCTCCCAACTCTTCAGTGATATTTGAGGTAGGTATGGAATAACGACTTTGCTGAGCGAGCATCTTCTGTAGTCCACCTTGATGCTGACTTTTTATACTATAAATATACGTGCAGAATCAGTAATACACTCTACCAGGACCAAAACATTATATTTTGACTTTCTGCAATTGTTCTTTTGTGACAACTCCTACAGTTCTTTTGTATGTATGAGAGTTTTGTCCTCCCACACCACACCTTCCTATGCCCACTGGAAGGCTTTTTTTCCTTCCCTGAAATTGTTCCCTTTAACACTGTTTGTTTGCGTCCACACAGATCGAGCTGCTCAAGTTCGAAGGAGAGACGCTGACAGAAGATGGCGGCATCGTACGAAGGATCAAAGTCAAAGGAGACAACTACTTAAATCCTAATGACGGAGCGACCGTCGAAGGTAAATCCTCCCTTGACACATTTTGTGTCAATTCATGATGATATACTGTACGCCAGGGGTGTCCAAACAAGAGGCGGCATTGGACTAAATGCATTTATGACACATTTTGTGTCAATTCATGATGATATACTGTACGCCAGGGGTGTCCAAACAAGAGGCGGCATTGGACTAAATGCATGTAAAGTAACAATACATACATGTATATATATGTATATATGTACATATATATATATATATATATATATATATATATATATATATATATATATATATATATATATATATATATATATATATATTTATATATTATATATATATAATATATATATATATTATATATATATAATATATATATATATTATATATATATATTATATATATATATATATATATATATATATATAATATATATATATATATATATATATATATATATATAATATATATATATATAATAGTCAAGTTCATACACTGATGACATCTATTAATCAGACAAGAAGCAAGGAATCATGCAGAGACAGAGTTCAATTTAGCTTGAGGAGACACGTGTTTTGGGCCGTACTCTAGTTACAGATCCAAACTACGTTCTAAAGAAAAAGCCCGCACGCCTCCTCTATTTATTAGGAAATGGCCCTATTACATCACGGTGACTGAGTGAAGGGGGTAATCTCGACAACTCCAGTTAGGCACAATATTATGATTGTACAAAGAAATATGTTGACACTTGGTGCTAACGCCCAGGCTCCACTTTGTCTGGTCCTGGAACCCAATGTTCGGCCTTTGCAGCCAGCAGGCCGAGTCTGAACACAACACTGATAAAGAAGGCTGGAAATCTTTTTGGACTGCCAGCTTTGCACAGTGTATATATGTATATGTATATATAATATGTATATGTATGTATATGTATGTATATGTATGTATGTATATGTATGTATGTATATGTATGTATATATATGTATATGTATGTATATATATGTATATGTATATATATATATATATATATATGTATATTTATGTATGTATATGTAAATATATATGTATATATGTATATATATGTGTATATATGTAAATGTATATGTGTGTATATATATATATGCATATATGTACATATATATGTATAAAAACATATGTGTATATACATACACATATATACATATATGTGTATATGTATATACGTGTATATATGTATGTTTATGTATATATGTACACATGTATACATATATATGTAAATATATATGTATATATATATATATATATACATATATATATATATATATATATATATATATATATATATATATATATATATATATATATATATATATATATATATATATATATATATATATATATATATATATATATATATACGTACACGTATATGTATTAATATAACATATTTCTTTATCGTTTTGCCATATTTTCTATTGTTGCTGCTTTTTGTACAATGTACAGACTTTAAGACTTTTTTTGTGTATGTCTGTGATGCGGTAACATTTAAAGCTGAGGCATGTCGGACATTTTGAGGATGTGGTCTCAAACTCACCTTGGTAAGATAGTTAGCTTGTTACAACACAAATATGGACTTGCGAGAACTATTATTTTTTTATCAATGTTTGCTAGCTAAACTCAGACTGTATACCTGTGTGCATCCTTATAAACACATCATATTTTATTTTGGAGGGTAGTTTTGTTGTTTTGTTATTATTTATTTTGACTGTCCTTAATGTACATTAAAATATTTTAGTTTGTTTTATTGAGCACTTTGCCTGCCTTTACTTTTAATATGACAAAATGGTTTTATTATCAAATGGATGGATGGATAATTAGAGCCACACATTTCAGTTATATTCCCCCAATATTTCCTATTAGACACAAGTTTATTGGAGATATTATTAGTATAAATTAGGGCTGTCAAAATTAACGCGTTAACTCATGTGATTAATTACAAAATATTATTGCATTAATCAACACACTTAGATTAATCTTGCAATTTATTTTGACCGTAAAAGTGCTTTTACCTTATCCGCTATACGGTCAATGATCAAATCAATACATATGTCAGTACAAAAATGAGTGAGGAAACTAAATCTGGTGTGCTTGCTAGCAAAAATCCAGACTGAAATAACAAAATAAAACTTACCAAGTTTTGTGCAAATAGGTCGAGTAAAACGATTCCTGGATGACATTCTGATGATAAAAATTGCATTTGTGTCCAAATATCAGTCTTTTCTTAAGCAAGCACTTGCTTCACAATGTCACTTTACCTGTTGAAAATTTGTGTTTCCATCAATGAACCGCATTCCTGGTGCCGGCAGCACACATGCTGCCACAAACCAGCCAAGAGAAAATTATTTTTGTGCACATTGACCTTCCAAATCCATACTTGATTTGTTCAAGCATTTTGGCAGGCTCTGCTTCAGAAAGTCATCAGCACTCGTTGGAATTTCCCTCAGTTAACCACAGCTCTCCAGTTGTCGGAAGCACTCATGCAACCCCAGACAAATTGATCTTGCTGCTTGCTCACTTGTGTTGCCAGCTGCAGTATTTAGGCAAAACTGTTTTTGTGTGGACTTATTGTCAACGGATAGTACAGTTGTACTGCTGTACAAAATCTGTACACTGACTACTTTAAAGTGTATCTAAATTTACTTTTGAAAGTACCTTGAGAAGATATACTGTGATAATGGGGTTGGTAGAGCAGCCGTGCCAGCAACTTGAGAGTTCCTGCTTCCGCCAACCTAGTCACAGCCGTTGTCCTTGGACAAGATACTTTACCCACCTGCTCCCAGTGCCACCCATACAGGTTTAAACGCAACTTAGATAATGGGTTTCACTATGTAAAGCGCTTTGAGTCACTAGAGAAAAGCGCTATATAAATATAATTCACTTCACTTCACATAAAACGTTTGCTAAAGTGGGAAATACTGTATAATAAATGTACATATATGTGTCTGAAATCCATCATCAGTTCATCTGGAGGGAAGCTGCGACGGCCGATTGTTTGACACCAGGGATGTCACCTTTGTGGTCAGTGAGTCGGAGGATAAAGGTGTTCCTCTTGGAGTTGACCGTGCCATGGACAAGATGCAGAAGGGAGAGTGCTGTATACTTCACTTATCACCAAAGTAAGTGCACTGTGTTTTGTGCATTGGGTTTTGATGATAAAACAGAAATATATTTTAACCATCTGCATAAGAGGCTTAGACATTCATTATGCTTCAATGTATATATATATAGTTATAGTTCCTCAGCCGATAAAGCGCCTCATAGCATGAACATGTTTGGTAATTCCTAAATTAATTTCCGCAAAGTAGGAATTGTTCACAATAAAGGAAAACTTTTTTATAACCAGAGCATAAAACATGTTTACAACCTTCTACATGTTTTAACACTGGGAGCTCTCTTGAAATGAAATAACACCCACAGAGTCATACTCGTTTTATCTAATAAAATAATGCTGCCCTAAGGCTGAGTCAATCAGCGGCCATGAACCTGAACAGCACGCTCTGATTGGTTTCCTCTTATCTAGTGGCCTGGCAATGTTAATGATTTAGGCCAAACCTATGTAGAATACGCTTAAATTGACCGTTGAACCTTCAAAAAATTTGCGATAGAAGGAAGCCACAAACCTTGTAGCGCGATGTCTTACCCTAAGTCAATGGCCGCATAAAATAACAATACAGTACATAGTCGTGGTCAAAAGTTGACATACACTTGTGAAGGACAAAACGTCATGGCTGTTTTGAGTTTCCAAGTTCTTCTATGAATTTATTATGGGTCTACTGAAAATGTGACCAAATCTGCTGGGTCAAAAGTATACATACAGCAACATACATTATCAATTCTGGTGATGTAGAAAAGTTACAATCAAATCAAATTAGCTTCATGGCAAGGCCTCTTAACTTCATGTGAGTGATTATGATTGACGACACCTGTTGACTTCTCTGAGCCCATTTATAGGGCTCATGTGATGCAGTCATTAGACTCTGTTACAAACGCGACAATGGGAAAGTCAAAGGAACTCAGCACAGATCTGAAAAAAACTAATCATTGACTTGAACAAGTCAGGAAAGTCACTTGGAGCCATTTCAAAGCAGCATAAGGTCCCAAGAGTAACTGTGCAGACAATTGTTCGTAAGTATAAAGTGCATGGCACAGTTTTGTCACTGCCACGATGAGGAAGAAAACGCAAGCTATCACCTGCTGCTAAGAGAAAATTGGTCAGGATGATCAAGAGTAAACCGAGAACCACCAAAAAACAGGTCTGCAATGAATTGGAAGCTGCTGGAACAGGTGTCAGTGTCCAGTCAAGCATGTTTTGCATCGCCATGGACTGAGAGGCTACCATGCAAGAAGGTAGCCCTTGCTACCTTAAGGCTTGTCTAAAGTTTGCTCACATGGGCAATCTGTGGTCAGATGAAACAAAAATGTAACTGTTTGGTCACAATGCCCAGCAATATGTTGGGAGAAGAAAAGGTGAGGCTTTTAATCCAAGGAACACCATTCCTACCGTCAAGCATGGTGGTGGTAGTATTATGAAAATAAAAAAGGAAGATTACCTCAATTCTTTAGGACAACCTAAAATCATCAGCACGGAGGTTGGGTCCTGGGTGCAGTTGGGTGTTCCAACAGGACAATGACCCCAGACACACTTCAAAAGTGGTAAAGGAATGGCTAAATCAGGCTACAATTAAGGTTTTAGAATGGCCTTCTCAAAGTCCTGACTTAAAACCCATTGAGAACATGTGGACAATGCTGAAGAAACAAGTCCATGTCAGAAAACCAACAAATGTAGCTGAACTGCACCAATTTTGTCAAGAGGAGTGGTCGAAAATTCAACCAAAAGCTTGTGGATGGCTACCAAAAGCGCCTTATTGCAGTGAAACTTGCCAAGGGATATGTAATCAAATATTAACATTGCTGTATGTGTACTTTTGACCCAGCAGATTTGGTCACATTTTCAGTAGACCCATAATAAATTCATAAACGAACCAAACTTCATGAATGTTTTTTTGTGACGAACAAGTATGTGCTCCAATATCCCTATCACAAAAAAAAGTTGTAAAAATTATTGGAATCTCAAGACAGCCATGACATTGTTCTTTAAAACAAGTGTAGGTAAACTTTTGACCACAACTGTATACAAAAAAAACCATTACTCACTCTTGGATGATGCGTGATGGAAGGAAATGGAGGTTCTGTTAGTTGAGGCCAGTATCAAACAAGTGTTCAAAGAAGTTAATTAACCGCTGTATAAAAAAACTAAGTAACAATCAATTGCGTAGGAGTTGTTGGTCTTTTTTTGTGGTGGTCTCACATAAAACAGTAAGTAAAACACACAACTTGAGGCTCACTGAGCTCAAATCGTATGAGATTTGCTGACGTCACACACAATGAGGCTTCAAAGACTTTCAAGTCGTATTTTTCTGGAGAATCTGAACTCTAAAGAGGTGAAACATGTGTTTTCAAAGCATCAGAATTAAGTTACAGTATAACATAACGACGTGTCATTCAGGCATTGTTCCTTTGCTAGCAGCTGTTTGTTGGTATTTACGACATTACGGATGTCATTTCTTTTTCTTTTTTTTTTTACTTATGTTTGTTCCTCACAGGTATGGCTTTGGCCATAAAGGAAAACCAGAATTTAAAATTGACCCAGACAAAGACGTTGTGTACGAGGTTACGCTCAAAGACTTTAAAAGGGTGAGTGTGCGTCAGAATGAAACTTAAATTAAAGACAGTCGTCTGACTACTGTGTGTGTTGTGTCAAGGCTAAGGAATCCTGGGAAATGGACTTGCAAGAAAAGCTGAGTCTGGCCTCTGAAACAAAGCATAAAGGGAATCTGTATTACAAGGTAGAGTCTGCTTGCTTTTTTATTGAATTTACTGTTAAAAAAAAGTCAAATCAAGGTTACCATCACATTTCACAAGCGTTTTTATTAGAGCACAATGCTACCTTGGGATATGAGTCCCAACTTATGAGTTTTTCAGCGAGATGTCACTCTGCTGATTGTTATGCTTTAGGTTGCAAGAAAAAGCCTCCCCGCCGATGGTTTGTGTAGTGAATGCCACAATGGTACATACTCCTTGAGCTCTGAACAAAATATCCGGTTTAGTTGCAAGCTAGAGAGGCACATAACTTTGTTTTTCCAACCATTGGAACAAAGAAATTGAGTGTGAAGGACAGTGCTGAAAAGAAGTGGATAATATTCATTGAAATAAATAATCAAAAACATATGTAGCAGACTTGGTGAAGGAGTCGCACCGTACGATTAGAACGTGGTCGACGCTGAATCGATGGAGAAATGTCCAAATATCGATGATTTTAATACATTTTATACAAGTTTAATAAACAAAGTAAAATAGACAGTTATAAAATGCGGATCTAGTGCGGACTAGGGATGTAACGATAAACTGTAATAATAATAATGACAGTAAAACTTCGGACGGTTAGTTTAACAGTTTGTGAGGGGGCGTGGCCTGCGGACCTGCAGCGAGGCGGGGTGTGCCGGGGCCGGCTCTGACATCGGCGACAGGTGCGTAGATGGTCCACCTGGCCGCGTTTATCTGATCACCTGTCACTCTATAAAAGGGCAGCAGCCGGGAAGGAAGAGGTGGGAGAAGTTGGGAGTTGTGGATGGTGGAGAGAAAACCCGAGCGAGAGCGAGACGGAGACTAGAGCGGATGGCTGAAAAACAACCCGAAGAGCGAGACCGTCACGAGAGGCGATTGCTGAAAAGCAGAGCAATAAGTTTATTGCAAAATAAACCAAATCACAAAAGCGTCATGTCTCTTCTGAGTGGTCCGAAGAACCCGGAGGTGCAAGACCTCCACACTGTTGTAATACCAAATTTTCAAAAAACCTTGATAATTTTTTAAAGATAATAAAAAAATACTTGCAGTGTGCTGGTGTCTTGCCAGATTTTGTATTTTGTAGGAATACATAATTTGTATTCCTGCTTTAGGAGCGCTTGCAATTAAAGGAGAGGAACTACACTTCCATGTTTATACAGCAGTTTCATGCTTTAATAACACTAGATAGTGGATTGTTTTGATCATGCTTTGATTGTCAAAAATGTTAGGTGATATTTTTTCAACATGATTAAATGTTTCTGTATTCTGTACTTTACATGTGGTACAAGTTGGAAGAAGTAGGAGTAGTTTTTTTTGGACATGTTAAAAACAAAGCAAAAGAAAAAATTATCGAAAAAAGGAAATAATCTTGACATTACAGTAAGGTACAGAAATAGAAACAAATATTTCACTATGTAAACACATGAAAAATGAAATATGGTTAGGTTATTTCGAAAACAAAAAGGAGTGGTAAGGAGGGAAACTTACCCTAAATCAAAGAACTAGCTTTCTATAATATATACAATGATAAACTTACCGGTCTTAATAAAATATATGATCAATAATCCTTTACCCACTTTACACTTTTTTTGCTTTATATGTAAATTGTACTGTTTGTAGTAACACACGATCTTTACATTTCAAAATGTTTTAATGTAATAAAAATGTATTTGTGTGATCACAATATCCTGCCTTACGAATGACCCTTACTGCTTTC
This sequence comes from Entelurus aequoreus, assembly GCF_033978785.1. NCBI lineage: Eukaryota > Metazoa > Chordata > Actinopteri > Syngnathiformes > Syngnathidae > Entelurus > Entelurus aequoreus. The sequence continues at coordinate 42,931,115 of NC_084731.1, read as the reverse complement.
TTATGCAGGGTGATGAGTGGATATAGTGTCCTTATGTAATTTTTGCCCCAAACTTCTGCACAGTAGTGCAAGTTAATGGCATTCATATCTCTGCATAAATGTTTTAACCTTCTCTACATACTTATTAATAACATGTAATATTTAGCCTGTTAAACATTCTGCAATTGCGGACTATCAATCAGAACAGGTTATAAAATAATATACCGTAGCAATGGTAATATTGTGTAGTGAACTGTAATTACCTGATGTGGGCTGCAGAGGGCAGTGGCAGTGGCATGCCTGCAGTATTAGACCTTGTCTCAGTGGTAGAGAAGAAGCGAGATTGTTCAAAGAGCCTTCCTCCTTCATATTGCTGCTGCCATTACAATACACTTAATTTAAATCTGCCAGAATACATTTATTTAGGTAGAAATATCCCAGAGTAACAGAATAGCATAATCGTTTTGTAAGACCATTTTTCGTTGTTTTGTTGGTTAGATTGGATGTGAAGCGTAGCGCTATTATTGTGAAGCCGCCAAGCGGACGTGTGTGATTGGTATGAGAAAAGACTTGACATGTATTGGAACGCATTTCCTCAGCGTGTCGGCATATTGAGAACGAAATAGGCACTGACACTACCCATTTCCACATACGTTTTATTTGTCAAAAATATATGTTGCCCTGTCAGTTGGAATACACATCGACATACAGGCTAACGGGCATAAATTTCCCCCGTTAGCCTATATGTCGATGTGTCATTGACCGGGCTAGCATGCTAAGCTACATTAGTGTGATGGTGCTTCGCTCTTAAGCATTCGTTGCACAAACATACTACGGTAGGTTTGTTTGACAAGATTATGGACTATATTGGACAATATAGTTTACATACACAATTTCCATTTATTACAAGTAGTTAGAAAACGTAAATGCCTTACTTACCAAGGAGAAAATTGGATGATTGGAGAAAAAAATCTTCTCCGCCTTCAATCGTCTCCATCTTTCAAAGGCATCCCCGACACAAATCCTCCTTTTGTTCCTGGCCCAGCTTTGTCATGAATAACTTGAGAATCGTAATGACACCTTTTAGATTTACTAAGGTTTGACATGTTTAGTAACTTTACCTGTGGCAGTATTTAGAAGAAGGTGGCGGTGGGTAACTGGCAACCTGGATGTGACACACTCAAAGACTTTCCAATTTAGTTAAACGGTGGAGGGTGGGGCATCAAAATGAAAACAATAACAATATATCGGGCCTGTAAATCTAATTTTGAAATGAGCATATCCCCGCTGAACTACCGTTATCAGTTATAAAGGTATTCGAAAAGAACATGATTTAATAATGCCTTTTGACATATGCCATTTAATGACGACTTGACATTAAATTATTACATATGGCTCCTTCAACTGTAATCCAAACACTGACGTGAAGCTTCTCACTCCAAACAGCAATTTGGTTTAGCAGCGTTCGCTCCAATGATGTCGATTGAAGGTAAAATTGTCTTGTCTTGTCCGGAGAACGACTTGCCATGGCTGTGGTTCTGAAATTTCCATCAGGTCCCTCTTTCGAGCCTGTGGCTCAACAGTAACTGGACACCATTACACATTTCCCCAAGCTACGGATGGTGCAGAGGGTCAAAAACATTAATTGCGCGTTGAAAAAATTATTGCCATTAAGGTTAACTTTGACAGCCCTTTAATCATATTCTATCTTGGTTTGACGTTATTTATATGTTCTGAATAAATTATGTGATAATGTTCATCAGTCAAATACATGGAATTGATTCTGACAGTTTTAAGTAATTTTTAATCCGTCAGAAAATGAAATATCAAAATCACATTACAGGATGTTATTATTATTGACTAATTTTCCTCAATTGATGTACTGACATCATGTGGTTTATTCTGTACATATGTAGCATCATCTTGAACAAAACTTGTGAATTTGGACTGAATTCATAATCACACATGAAGTTAAAAGGGGATACACAGTATTTCAGCGTATTTATGTCCCCCCAGAAAATGTGTTACAAATACAACACAAAGTACAGATTATCAAAAGCATTTATTTGGGTAGAAATATCCCAAGTTACATTACCAACATGAATGGAACAATCCACATTTTGTAACTATCATAAGCAGCGAAAGTACATAGTGTCCAAACACGGAAGTGTTGACAAGGCACATAGCTCTGAAGTCATGTACGCTGTTAAGACATCTAGTGGACACATTTTTGTTTCATTAAAAATGTACAGCTCATTTCTATTTTTATATTTAGCAAACTCATCTCGCGGGCCGGATAAAGTTAAAGTACCACTGATAGTCACACACACACTAGGTGTGGTGAAATTACCCTCTGCATTTGACCCATCCCCTGGGAGGTGAGGGGAGCAGTGAGCAGCAGCGGTGGCCATGCTCTGGAATCATTTTGGTGATTTAACCCCAATTCCAACCCTTGATGTTGAGTGCCAAGCAGGGAGGTAATGGTCCCATTTTGGCCGCGCTCTAGAATCATTTTGGTGATTTAACCCCCAATTCCAACCCTTGATGCTGAGTGCCAAGCAGGGAGGTAATGGTCCCATTTTTTTAGTGTTTGGTATGACTCGGCCGGTCGGTTTGAACTCACGACCTACCGATCTCAGGGCGGACATTCTAACCACAAGGCCACTGAGCAGGTTTGTGACCTGATATCGCCCGCGGGCCGTACGTTTGACACCACTGTTATAGATTAAAGTATTTTACCTTTTTGTAGACTGAGTCAGCATGTTGTGAGAAGGACATGCAAGTGTCAATCTTAATCCCAAGATCTGTACCTGCTCTACCAGCAGACTTTGTATGCTTAGCCCTCTGGGGTTTTCCCTCTGGGTCTGTAGCACAGCTCATTTTATTTTGATATATTGAGCTCTAATGAACTTTTGGCAAAAGTTTGGACCACATTTCCTGCTGGTACTGTGTCATGTAGTTAGTAAGGTGGGCTACCGGGGCCATGTCATCTGCGTACTTGCAAGTGTTACGTACGTACGTAGTTGCGTCATTACGTCCTAGAAGCCGGAAGAGGGCGGGATTTACTGTGTAAAATACACTGGAAAGTTAGCACCATCCGTGTAAATGTTGCAAACAGCCCCTTTAATGGGGATTGTAACGGTCCAAAAATTCTCACCTCTCACTTGTCTGCACCACACGGATGCAGTAGGAGTTGATAACGCCAGACAAGGGCGCCAAAATAATATTGAAACGGCGGACAAAGTTGTAACTACAAGCCACTCAGACAGCTCTATTTAAACGTGTTTGTGAGCAGTTAAAAAAAACAAACAACAGATGCCGCCAAATTTATCCGTGGTGGGCTGCTCAAATTAATCAACGTATGGGAAACACTAGGTGTACTATCTGCTGGAGTCAACACGCAGTCATTGTCTAAATATTTGGCAACAAAAGTGAGGAGCAATATAATTGTCTTGGGTTCGCACGAGTGCTGCCGACACTGGAGAGCTGTGTTCTACTCAGGGAAATTCCAACATGCACTGTGACTTTTTGGATCAGACAATGCCAAAATGCTTGTGAAATATTGTTTTGCAGGTCGAATGTTCTTTTTGTTGGCATTCATTTGCTTCTTCTAAAGAGTATGCCTCAGCTTGTAAGTACATAGTTCTTATGGTAAGCAAACTTGGGTCAGAAGAAAATGCTTGTCAGTAATAAGTATTTTTGACTTTGTTTTCATTTACAGTATTTAGCCTGTTAAGCGTGTCGACACATGAATCCTATGTTTTTTAGGGGGAGAACTACTACCAGGCGGTAGTCCAGTACCAGCGCATCACTTCCTGGTTGGAGATGGAGTGTGGTAACGGTTTGGAGCAGCAAAATCGCATTAATGACTTTCTTTCGACGGCCCACCTCAACTTAGCTTTGTGTTTCCTGCGCATCAAAGACTTCTCCCAAGTGGTGCAGAACTGCAACAAGGTGAGACCGCCTCAGGCCCCTGTGGGTTGTGTATAAGATTTTGGAAGACATACTAGTATAAATGTAATACAGATATCTTTAAAGGGGCCCTATTATGCAAAACCAACTTCAAATTGGTGTAGGCAGTGGATATCTCCATTTATGGTAGACATTTACCCAAAGATCTTTGTGCGAGGTCGCCATTGTGATCAATAGGTTCCTTTTTCTCTTATCTTGTTGTGTCTCGTACATGCACATTCATCCTCCGTTGTTGACATTTCTAATACTAACTAGTGTATAGTTACCAACTGTCAGTAGACTCAATATGGTAGCACAAAAAACTACAACATGGCCGACGCGGAGAAAAACGCTGTTGAAGTGGAAGCACGTAAATAAGATCGCCTACAAAATGGCTTAATTCTGAGACATTCAGAAAGCGCCTTGAAGTTGGTCTGTAAAGCATAGTCTATGCAAACATTTTGACCAAATAACTGTTACATGTTAGGTAGACCACAAGAAAGTGTTTTACACGTAAAAAAAAAAAATCATAATATGACCACTTTAAAGCTTTATCATTATTAGACAAATGATCAATGCCTTTTGACAATTGATCAAGTACTTAAATCGCCTGTGACCTAACAAAGACATTTTGCTTGATGACTTCCATGTTTTTGAACCAATCTTGGATCAGATTTCACACACGTGCTTGTTAGTCCAAAAAGGTGTGCACCAAATTTTGTAGTGATTCGGCAAAACACAATGTTTATTTACAGTGGGGTGTTTTCAAGAATGCACTTTAGCACAGGGGTTAGTGCGTGTGCCTCACAATACGAAGGTCCTGGGATTGATCCTGGGCTTGGGATCTTTCTGTTTGGGGTTTGCATGTTCTCCCCGTGACTGTGTGGGTCCCTCCGGGTAATCCCACCTCCAAAGACATGCACCTGGGGATAGGTTGATTGGCAACACAAAAAAAAAATTGGCCCTAGTGTGTGAATGTGAGTATGAATGTTGTCTGTCTATCTGTGTTGGCCCTGCCCGAATGCAGCTGAGATAGGCTCCAGCACCCCCTGCGACTCCGAACGGGACAAGCGGTAGAAAATGGATGGACATTTCATGGCTTTTTCAGCGCCACCATGGGGTGAAAAACAATAGCACAGGCAACTTTTTCCTGTAGATTTCGGTACTTTTTTTCATACTTAGAGCTAGGATTGCGATTGGTTTGAAGATTTTACAGAAAGTTTCCATCAGCATTTCATTTGGAATTTAACCTGAGGAGTTTTGGAAATATTCAAGTTTAGAGACCTGATTTATTTGGTAAATACAAGGATTACATTTTAAGATCAAATGTGATATACAATGTAGCAGACAGGTAATGAGAACATAAAATTCCCCAATTTAGTTTCCCATGGAAATGTTCCACCTCTTGCCACCCTACAGGCAGCAAAGGTTTGATACATTTTCACCTTTTTGTGTGCAAACATTCCTGAGAAGAAAAGTTAGATTTGTAACTCAAGTCACCTGTTTTGTGTACCATAGGTGATTGAGTTAGACCCTTGCAACGAGAAGGCTCTGTACCGCCGCGGTGAGGCCCGTCTGCTCCGTAACGAGTTCACCTTGGCCTTGGCGGATTTTCAACAAGTGCTGCAGGTCAACGCTGCCAATCGTGCTGCCCGAACTCAGATTTCAATCTGCCGGAGCAAAATGAAGGAATATCACGAGCTGGACAAGAAGACTTACGCCAACATGTTCCAGAAGTTTGCTGAGCGGGACGCCAAGGTCTGTAAATGTCCGCTTCCCCTCACACATGAAATGGTTTGACCAATAATCACCTGTAGGATCTTGTCTTTTTACACCTTCACACATTTAACTTCAAAGATAATAATAACATAATATTTTCATTGGCACTGTCAGGTATTTGTTTTATGTACCAGATGTTTTTAATCATTCCTCACAAGTAATATATATATATATTAAAAACAAATGATATTTAATCATGATCAATCAAATTTAATCCCCAGGAACCCTGTGTTAATCTAATTAAAAATGTCGGACAGCATTTATAGAGAATTAAATCAAATGAGCAAATGCCAGTTCCTATAAGGTGCCTCTAGATTTTTTTTCCAAAATAAAAAAGGCAGAATGTTGTTTTTTGGGTTTTTTAGAATTTGATAGATGTCATAATATTTTTTTGAAATTTTAAAATTGCATGAGTGCTTTGCTTTAGTACTGCACTGACCTCTGGTGGTCATGTGCAGAATTTGTAGATGTTCTTGCCAGAAGACGCTCTTCTCTGCTAAGGGAACATTTTAAAAAATACTGACTACGCTTACATTAATAAATCAGTCTGATTCCTCAAATAGTTCGGCTTTAAAAAAGCATCCTACGAGCCATGGAGACGCCTTAATTGGCTTTTGAGAAACCAGACCAGCACACCTAGATTATGCGATTGGAAACCATATCTCTCAAGTGGGAGTTTCTTTCAAAGGGGACCTTCGTATCGCACATGTGTCAGTCTCAGTGTGCGGGGTATAACCCGGAAGCAGATACCATTCAATCAAAACATAGGCAACGACTAGAATGAAGGAGAGACTGTTTACATGCTTTACAAGTTAAAAGATGGGAGAAAAAATAAACTTTACTTAAAAAGGTAACTAAAGAAATTGGGAATGTTGGCTTCATACGGACTCCAGAACGAAATAAGATTGAGATGAAGGAAAATTAAGCAGGTACTGTATATTACAAGGCAAAGAAGAAAGTGTACACAAACCTCTTCATGCTGGATATGTGCACTCAAAACTGATTAACAATATCTCTGTATTCCACACACCTGACAAGATAGTCCAGAACAATAGCATCGCTCATCTGGAACAGTATCGGTCGGGGAACGGACTATCTTTTCCTTCAAATTTAAAACTCCTTCCATCAAACCACATAGCCTTTTGAATTAACTCCCAAGACCTTCGAAAGTTTTCTTTCCATGATTCTGTGTCCGAAAATGTCTTTAAAACTAGCGCAATAAAATAATTTTTTGCATCAGCATAGCCATTAAAGATGTAATATTTGCCAATATTACAGCAGACATCAGGTGCAACAAGAACTGTGCTGTTGACTTGTAAAGGGGCCTCAGATGCGTTGTTTTGGTGTGACGTCAAGGTCAAGCGAAAACACCTATACATTTATCCGTGTTAAAAGGAAATAAGCGCCCCATGTGTGAAAATACAAAAAAACAAACTATTAGAAAAATCAGTCTAATTTAGTGCATGATACTGACTGATTAACTGTTATGTAGAGCTGCAAGGATGAATGGATCAATAAAAGGCATTGAATTAAATTGTGTTGCTTTGATTAATCGTTAACGAGCACAACTATTACAATTGTTATATCTGGACTGCATGGAGTGCACATGAGAGCGGTGGTGTGCGGGTGCTGTTTTTAAAGTTTATTATTGTGTTAGTTAAATTTCAATGTTGATGAGGAAAAAAAGTTATTGCAAACAGAATGTTTTGTTTAATTCAACTATCTTCCTTAAACTATGCATTGAGGCTATAAAGTGTATTTAAACCGATTAATGGACAAAAACCAATCGAAATATTACTTGGTTACTAAAATAAACGATACTATAATAATGAAGTTGTACTGGATTACATTTATTTTGAATCGTAACTCTTAATACAACTCATCCCCCAAATAAAGATTTCATGGAACATTTTGACAGCTTAATGACAACTGTGTGCTTTTGTAAGCAGACTGGGAGGACGAAAAGGAAACAAGAGGAGAGTGTGAGCAGCAGCATTAACGGAGAAGTGGGCATTAAACGCCGAAGGAGTCAGGACCGCCGCTCACAACAGTGACATCTGTGTCAAAACCAAGAAGACTCCCAACAGGCAGGAATAAGAGGCACACTCAAATACTCCCAATATTTCCACTTTTTGGTCACACAGACTGCCTATTCCTGTAACTTTTTGTTTTATTACCATTACAACACACTGAGCTCCATTTTATAAAGCTTCTATGATAAGATGGGCCTCAACAGTGAAATCACATCCAAAAACATTACGACTTGCAAGTATTACTGTGTTATGACTTGAACCACATGTACAATTTATTCTTCTGATAAGATGTCTAATTTATGTGCTGCAGATGGCTTTTTTCTTCTTCTGAAAAAACACTTCACATACAGCCACAGCTTTTAGTCCATGTTGGTAAAAAGGATAAACAACTTACCTAAGAATGTGCCTCATATAATACTAGCTGGAAGGGTGGAAGTCAAAAGAACAATGCCGCACACAGCCCACACCGACGATTGGTTACGTGCTGTTTACTTGCATTCAGCCATGCAATATGCCAACGCCTTCAAAATCGGAAGATGTATGACGTCACACGAAAAAGGTCTATAGCAGGGGTGTCCAAACTTTTTCCACGGAAGGCCACAAACATTAAGCATGCGAGGGCCATTTTGATATTTTTCATTTTCAAAACCAATCCAATATTAGTTTTTTTTCCCCACCTTTTGGGCTAAGGACCCAGAAGGGTCTGAGTCATAAAAATGTTAAAAATGAATTACGTATTTTTTACTATTCAACGCTTAAATCTCTAGATCAACTTCAGGTCTATCTGTCGATATAAAGTGTTAAAAATGTTTTGTTTTATGCCCTTTTTGTCAAAGAAAATTCAGTTTTTTACAGCAAAAACACAACATATGCAATATTTTGCCCCCCAAAAATTTCCAAGTGGAATATTTGATGTGAAGTATTTGCAGGCCTAAAAAGGTCAATAATTCATAAGACATTGATTTTAATTATTTTTTGAGCAATGACATTTTTTTTTAAATCCTAATAAAATTCTAGGGCGTACATCATAAAAAAATGCTAAAAAAAAAGTCTTACATAAAAAAATAAAAGAAATAAACCTTTAGGTGTCGAGATCGACTTCAGATCTATGCTTTTTTTTGTTTATTTGATGTCGTTTTGGTCAATTGCAAACAAATATGCAGTATTTTCTCCAAAAAATATTTCAAAGTGGAATATTTTGATGTGAAGTATTTACAGGCCTAAAAAGGTTGATAATTCATAACACCATTGATTTTAATTCATTATTATTTTTTAGCAATTACATTTTTTAAAAATCCCACTACAATTCTTGGAGGTCCATCATTAGAAAATTCTAAAAAAAAGTCTTACATTAAAAAAAAAAAATTCTACCCTAAAAAAAAAAATTCTACCCTTAGGTCTTGAGATCAACTTCAGATCTATGTTTTTTTTTGGTTTATTTTATGTCCTCTTGGGCAAATAAAAATGTGTTTTTATTTTATTTGGCAATCAAAAAAAAATGCAGTATTTCCTCTCCTAAAAAGTTCAATAATTCATAACACCATTGATTTTAATTCATTATTATTTTTTGAGCAATGACATTTTTTAAAAATCTCACTAAAATTCTTGGGTCAAATAATATTTTTTTATTTGGCAAACAAAATATGCAGTACTTGCTCCCCAAAAATATTTCAAAGTGGAATATTTGATGTGAAGTAATTGGAGCCTTGAATTGGTCAACAACTCAACATTTATTTGGATTCTTTAGTGTATTCTGAGCAATGCCAGCCTGCATGGCAGCCTTACATTGCAACTTTTTCTCATGACATTTCACCTGCTCTTCTATTCCACTTTCTTATGTGTGTTTTTATATTTCTAATTTTTTCAAATAGTATTTTAGAATGTGCCGCATTAGGTGCAGGCAGCACTTTGGACACCCCTGGTATGTAGCAATCACATTTTTTTTATTATTAGTTGTAAACGGAAAAATCAGTGTATGTTTTGGTAATTGATATTTTCTTCTCAAGATAGAAAAAAACAATACAAAAACAATTGGTTCATTTGAATTTCCCTTTGAAACGGGAGTGGGACGGGGAGACACAAACGTTAGCAACACTAGCTTAGCTATGTGAGCTACATGCTAACATACATGCTAGGTTAGCACAATCACTGAAGAACAACATGATCAAACTTACACGTCTGTAGCTGACTGATATATGCTTGGCAACGCTCTCGGTTAAATTTTTAGAAATGTAGATGACACACTTTTCCCAAAGTGCTGAACTTACCGAGTTTATTTAGCTAGAGGGTGGGTTCATCCTTCATGACGTAATGAAAACCCCCAACTTGGAAAGCGGGCGTTTGAGCGTCTTTCCTCTCGAAAGTGGAGCAAACAAGTGAGTATTATAAACATACAGTATCACTGTTAGACCATCATGGCGTCCCCTTTACCTATAAAGTGCAAACAAGAAGTACATGTTTTGTAGTCCAGATGAACATGCAAACTCCCCTCGCGTTCCTGTTAATTCCTGTAAAAAATCTTTACAGCTTTGAAATTCCCAGTTTTGCAACCCTAGCGATGATGTACATCAGCATCTTTTTACACAATCAAGGATCCATTCAGAAATAGCTTACATTTATTTCAGCTTAAATGCATTGCTAGAACACAGCTGCCACTGGAACACACACATACAGTACACATTCTGTATCCATCATTCATAAAGTGGACAAATTCTGAGTCAAAATGCGTTGTTTTACTAGTTGAATGGGTATCTGTTAGTTAAAAAAACAACAAAAGACCACTAGCGGTTGTGTTTGCAGATAGTCACGACAAAACATATGTCTCATTGTATAACACATGTTAATTTTTCTAACTTTGATAAGGATCAGGAGTGCATGAGAAAGTGGTGAACGTGAAGTGTATTTCAACAAGTATAGCGCAGCAGCAACAGAACCAATGTTGGGGAGGAGCAATCTTATACGCGTATCACGTGCTGTGCGCGGAGAAGCGAATGTAAAATGTCAACGAATGTAAAATGTCAACGAATGACAGGGCGCTTCATATGAAATGTTATTCCTAGCCGCTTCCTGCTCCGTCACTGTTAACATCATATTTCCCCTTATTATTGTAACTGTCAAATTTCATGCACTGGTTTTGTCGGCTAGATGTAGTTGGTTTGATTCCCGGCAGGAATTAATCCATGTTAATCGTTAATCAGGGCTAAAACATGTTTTTAATTAAATTCAAGTCTGAGTCATATATTATGACAATCGTTTCACACAAATAAACAGCGCCTCCAGGATTTTGCAGAAATACCGTATTGATGTTTTACTCGTTTTATACCGCACAAACTTTATGTCAGTACGTGGACTATGGCGGCGCAAATTACTGCGCGGATTGCTTGCTTCTCCTGAAGGAATCAATAAAGTACTATCTATCTATCTTTCCCAGGATGCAAAACAACTAGACTGGACTTTGCTTAAAGGTAGATACATATTTATTTTAACACAACAAACTACAAAAAGGAGTACAAACAAAAGGCGCTCTCACAGGCGGAGATAAACTTGGCTAAGAAAACCAAAACTAACACAAAGGCAAAACTATGGAGGTGAAACTAATAAACACTTACTGTGACAAGAGCAGAACAAAAAGTTACGTGGCATGGCATGAAGCAAACACTATGGAATAAGCAGGGCATGATAATGACAGAGGTTAAAGGCCTACTGAAATTAATTTTTTTTATTTAAACGGGGATAGCAGATCTATTCTATGTGTCATACTTGATCATTTCGCGATATTGCCATATTTTTGCTGAAAGGATTTAGTATAGAACAAAGACGATAAAGATTGCAACTTTTGGTATCTGATAAAAAAAAGGCTTGCCCCTACCGGAAGTAGCGTGACGTAGTTAATTGAACATAAACGCAAAGTTCCCTATTGTTTACAATGATGGCCGCATGAAGTGAGAGAGATTTGGACCGAGAAAGCGACAATTTCCCCATTAATTTGAGCGAGGATGAAAGATTTGTGGATGAGTAAAGTGCAAGTGAAGGACTAGTGGGGAGTCGAAGCTATTCAGATAGGGAAGATGCTGTGAGAGCCGGGGGTGACCTGATATTCAGCTGGGAATGACTAAAACAGTAAATAAACACAAGACATGTATTTACTCTTTTAGCCACAACACAATCAGGCTTATATTTAATATGACACAAATTAATCCTGAATAAAAACACCTACGTCTTTGTTATGGTAACTCCTAGCTCCTATGCTAGCTCCTAGCTCCATAGAACACGCCAATACAATTCAAACACCTGATCAACACACACAATCACTCAGCCCAAAAGACCGTTCACCTAACCCAAGGTTCATAAAGCTTATATATTTTAAAAAAGTTACGTACATACGCAAAAAAAAGTTGCGCACATACGGTCAAGCGATCAAATGTTTAGAAGCCAAAGCTGCATACTCACAGTAGCACGTCTGCGTCTTTGTCATCCAAATCAAAGTAATCCTGGTAAGAGTCTGTGTTGTCCCAGTTCTCTACAGGCGTCTGTGTATCGAAGTCAAAAGTCCTCCTGGTTAGAGTCTCTGTTATCCGAGTTCTTCCATCTTGACTCAGCCCTTTGAGACACTTGTGATTTAGGGCTATATAAATAAACATTGATTGATTGATTGATTGACTGCATCTTTCGGGAATGTAAACAAAGAAGCGCCGGCTGTGTACTGTTGTTGCTGACTTCGTTCGAAAAATACGTCCATTTCGCACCGACAACTTTCTTCTTTGCTTGCTCAGCTTCTTTCTCCATAATGCAATGAACATGATTGCAACAGATTCACGAACACAGATGTCCAGAATACTGTGGAATTATGAAATGAAAACAGAGCTTTTTCATATTGGCTTCAATGTGGAAGGCATACCCGTGTTCCCAGGGCTACGTCACGCGCATACGTCATCCTCAGAGGCGTTTCGAACCGGAAGTTTAGCGGCAAATTTAAAATGTCACTTTATAAGTTAACCCGGCCGTATTGGCATGTGTTATAATGTTAAGATTTCATCATTGGTTAAGATTTCATCATTGATATATAAACTATCAGACTGCGTGGTCGGTAGTAGTGGGTTTCAGTAGGCCTTTAACAGAGTTAATGTCGCCAGACAGACTGCCTGGCAACTGAAAGCTTAAATACTGGTGACATGATTAGTGAAAACAGGTGCGTGACTCAAAATGTGAAACAGGTGAAACTAATGGTTGCTATGGTGACAAAACAAGGGAGTGAAAAAGCAGGAACTAAGCGAGTGGACATGACTAAAACAAAACATGATCACACAGACATGACACTTTAAAAGTAGACACTAGATGGTAGTAAAAGCACATACTCAGAAAGGTATTGTACTGTTTTAATTCATTATAACTAGAGTAATAGTAATTCTAATTAGAGAGAAACACTACCCAAAGACTTCTTTATTGTCTGCTGTCACCCACAATTTGCAGACGTTCTCCATGTATGTTTTACATTTGGAGTCCATCTTAAACATTCATTTACGTTCAAACACATTCACCTTTTGTGAACTGTTAAGAGCAACCTATAGTGCTCGTTTTTGTTGGTGGATGAGAGGTTTTCATCACACTCCAACATCTCTACCATGTAACTGCTGCCTCTTTGCTGGGTCATGCATTACAAATAAAATATGTTCTTAATTGTCTTACCATGGATAAATAAGTACATACATGTAAAGTAGGAAGTGCATGTTTATATACTACATTACCCAGAAGGCTTAGCACTTTTAGACAGGAACCAGGAGTCGGTCTGAGCTAAGCGTTGATAGTAGAGATGGTATTTATGGCTCGGTGGTATTTATGGCTCTTTGAAGAGAGCCAGATCTTGAGGAACCATTCCTTTCAAAGAGCCGTTCAAAAGACTGACTCATTGTTATATTTATGTTTTTGTTTATTATTAAGTTGTTTTCATCAAGGAATCGCATGTAGAAGTTAGGAGATTTAGATCAGAATAATTCAAAGTTAAAAATACAGTACACTATTGGTGATTAATTATTCTGAAATCTTAGTTTATTATTAAGTTGTTTTTATCAAGGAATCACAAGTAGAAGTTATGAGATTGCGATCAGAATAATTCAAAGGTATATATATACAGTACAATATTGGTGATTAATTATTCTGAAACATCAATAATAATAGATTTTTGCTAATGTTTTATAACAAATGCCATAAGGTAGTACCATATCCCATATGCAGTTAAAATGACATCACTATTTATAAGAAAGCTTTGTAGTACACAAACATTACCTAAATTAATGTCTGAAGAGGTAAAATTGTGAATGCAAAATTGTACCTGGACTTTTTTCAAACATGCCTGGGTATTTTTTATTTAAATTGCTCCAAAAAAGCGCCACGCAAATGCGAATCAGTTCTTATTGTTCACTTAAAAGAAGCGTTCAAAAGACTCGACTCGTTCATGAAATGGCCCAATTGTGACATCTCAAAATCTTGGAGGGACTGAATAAAGTGTGAAACATTTTTTGGATTCAAATTGCCCCAATTTTGCCAGCAAACTGCTTATTCCGCATTAATAGATGGGTTGATTGTAAACAACATTAGGACAAATATAGCATTTGAAAGCGCATGCAGACTAAAATGTACAGTGATAATTATGAGAAATTTCAGTTTTCATGTGTGGAAACCCCCAAAGATGTGTGACTATTTGTCATTATTATGTCTTCACACTTGGCTGTCTTTTGACTTTTTTGTGTGGTTACCAGCTGAAAGATAACTTTCCACAAATACAGATAAACTCAGCATTTGTCCACAATATGGATGACTTTAGGGCTTAACTGTACTTTTGCATAATACGAACAATGAGGTTTAGTGGCAGCTTTAACAAGTAAACACTTTTTGAAACTTCGGGTCAGACTCCCATTATCATATATTTGGCGACAGAGCACAGAAAGTATGTTTTATGATAAGGGATAGTTCTGGAGCTTTAAAAAAAACATTGAAATTGGGATCATTTTAAACAGAGCAACTTTTATGTATCTATTTTTTGATGCCGTTTTTATTCAGACGATGCACTCGAGTCAAGGCAATCTTTTGACTTCAATGTCTGAAAAAAAGACCAGACAATAAATCTTGCGATGTTTTATAAACATTGATATGTTCATAGTGGGGAAAAAAACCTTATCTGTCTTAAATTAGTTGTGTGAGTGTTTTCCTTTTCATTTTTAAATGTGTTGCTTTGGCTTAAAACATTTTGTACAGTGCTGGCTGTTGAGCATGAAGTACTTTTTCTAAAAAAATGATCATTTGGAGTCTAATTTATATTTATATGCGGGTCAAATGTAACACTGACCAACAGTAAAACAAGATTGCTTTGAAACGGAAGCTACGGGTTATGTCCAACAAAGTTTACACACTGCAAACGACACAATCCTGTTTTTATCAACCTGCCAATCAAATACAGTCACAAACCATGTAGAGTACAGGTCAAGTGTGGTATAAATATATATTTTATTTGTATTATTTTGCACTTGAAAATGAGTTAATAAACCCGATGTTTGCATTACATGATGAAATGATGTCATTCTCTCAAGTTGCTCCTTAATTGTGTCGTGAAAAAAGTTGGACTGAAAGCTCCAATTTTCTAAAAAGACTTTTATCGTAAAATATCATTAAATAATCTTCATAAATGTTATGTTTTACATATTTGTGTTACTCTTATTTTTGAGGTCATATTATGATGCTTAATCTACATGCTAACCACTACATGGAATAATGGTGCTTTGGTCACAATTATGCATACGTTTTGCTTTCGAGGAGGATTTTAGCGTCTGAGTTTATTGTATTGGCTTTCTCTTTCCACGCCTTTCAGTGTCCACTAAGTCAGGGGTCAGCAACCAAAAACATTGAAAGAGCCATATTGAACCATCAGTCTGGAGCCGCAAAAAATGAAAAGCCGTATATAAGTGTTATAATGAAAGCAACACATGATGTAAGTGTCTATATTAGCTATAATAGCTTTAAAAGTCTTATGTAAGTTTTATAATGAAAAAAACACATGATGTATGTGTCTATATTAGCTATAATAGCCTACTATCAAAATGACTTTAAAAGTCTTATGTAAGTGTTATAATGAAAAAAACACATGATGTAAGTGTCTATATTAGCTATAATAGCCTACTTTCAAAATGACTGTGTTGAAATGTAATATTTATTCTACACATTTTTACAACATTAGAAACCATTAGTTAATCAGAGGCTACTCAGAAGGTGAGATAACTCCTGGAAATGACTGGCTGTTAATGGTCAAAGGTATAGATGTGTGTGTCCAAGTTAAAGGAAACACCTTTTAATAGATTTATTACAATCTTTGGCAAGCTAGGTAATGTTTGCTGTGGTCTGGAACAATACGGCACACAAACAACTATCTGAAATACAGCCAATACAGATAATGTGTCATGAGACATGCAAAACTAAATTATATACAAAGAGGATACAAGTAAAGCATATTATATGAGCTCAAATATACCTACAAATGAGGCATACTGATGCAATATGTACATACAGCTAGCCTAAATAGCATGTTAGCATTGATTAGCTTGCAGTCATGCACTGACCAAATATGCCTGATTAGCACTCCAACAAGTCAATAACACCAACAAAGCTCACCTTTGTGCATTCACACACAGCATAAAACATTTGGTGGACAAAATGAGACAAAGAAGGAGTGGAAGATTTTACATGTAAACAAACTGTTGTGTCACAGTCCACACTATGGTGAGTTCAAAAACCGCCGAAATGAGTAGGACAAAACGATGTTCACCAAATCTTATCAGTGAAACAGACACACAAACATATTAAACAGTGGGCTTTCTAACAATTGGGAAGGTTTGTGTCATGTTTGTCCTCAAACAAAAACATACTAAAACAAAAATATTATTTTCCCCCATCTTTTTCCATTTTCAATCCTTTTTTAAAAATACTCCAGGGAGCCAGTAGGGCGGCACTAAAGAGCCATGGGTTGCTGACCCCCGCACTAAGTTATGAGTATATGACTACGTGTTATAATAATGTCTGTCTTCTTATTTGAAACAACAACATACATCCATGCAAGAAAATGTAGCCGTTTGTCTCATAGTATCATTGTATTCACCATTGCCATAAATTGTAGAAATCTTGTCCAGAATAAATAGTTTTGGTTAAATCCTCATGCCTATTTGACCGAGGCGGATTTCTTAGCTAAGCTCTGCTTCCATGCTCGGTTTTCAGATACTTCCGAGAAGTACATTGTCACAAAACACAAAGTCGGTACTTAATTTTTTGGATGTGGCTGGAAGTTTTTGTACTGATTTAATTGTGCTTGTTAATACAAACAATAACAGCATTTTTGGTCATCGGGCCGCACCGTGGACATATTTTTGTCTGGACCACACCAGGGTACCATTAAAATGGGGGAATCACGCTGAGGTCCCCCGGAAACACAACCATTCATCAATATGTATGGATGTTCTCATTCTTCCAGGTCATTATATTTTCCCCATTTTTATTTTGGGCCTGGATTCACAGTCCATTTTCTCTCTTTGTAGCTTGTAGCTTTGATGTAAGCTACCTCACTACATGGCTCTAAAAGTAGCTAAGCTACAGGAAAAGCTACTCGTTAAAAAAGTAGCTCAGCTACCGCCAACACAGTCGTGGTCAAAAGTTTACATACACTTGTAAAGAACATAATGTCATGGCTGTGAGTTTCCAATAATTTCTACAACTCGTATTTTTTTTGTGATAGTGATTGGTCACAAAAAACATTCATGAAGTTTGGTTCTTTTATGAATTATGGGTGTGACCAAATCTGCTGGGTCAAAAGTATACATACAGCAATGTTAATATGTGCTTACATGTCTCTTGGCAAGTTTCACTGCAATAAGGCACTTATGGTAGCCATCCACAAGCTTCTGGTTTAATTTTTGACCACTCCTCTTGACAAAATTGGTGCAGTTCGGCTAAATTTGTTTGTTTTCTGACATGGACTTGTTTCTTCAGCATTGTCCACACGTTTAAGTCGGGACTTAGCCATTCCTTTACCACTTTTGACGTGTGTTTGGAGTCATTGTCCAGTTGGAACACCCAACTGTGTCCAAGACCCATCCTCCGAGCTGATGATTTTAGCTTGTCCTGAAGAATTTGGAGGTAATCCTCCTTTTTCATTGTCCCATTTACTCTCTGTAAAGCACCAGTTCCATTGGCAGCAAAACAGGCCCAGAGCATAATACTACCACCACCATGCTTGACGATAGGTTTGGTGTTCCTGGGATTAAAGGCCTCACCTTTTCTCCTCCAAACATTGCTGGGTATTGTGGCCAAACAGCTCAATTTGTGTTTCATCTGACCACAGAACTTTCCTCCAGAAGGTCTTATCGGGCGGCGTGGCAAAGTTGGTAGAGTGGCCGTGCCAGCAATCGGAGTGTTGCTGGTTACTGGGGTTCAATTCCCACCTTCTACCATCCTAGTCACGTCCGTTGTGTCCTTGGGCAAGACACTTCCCCCTTGCTCTGGATGGCTGCTGGTTAGCGCCTTGCATGGCAGCTCCCGCCATCAGTGTGTGAATGTGGGTGTGAATGGGTGAATGTGGAAATACTGTCAAAGCGCTTTGAGTACCTTGAAGGTAGAAAAGCGCTATACAAGTATAACCCATTTATCATTTATCTTTGTCCATATGATGTCATGTCACTATTTTGGGGGCGGCGTAGCTCGGTTGGTAGACACTTTACCCACCTGCTCCCAGTGCCACCCACACTGGTTTAAATGTATAGCTTCAAGATGGAGATAATGGCTTTCGCTATGTAAAATGTTTTGAGTTTCTAGGGAAAAACGTTATATAAATCAAATTAACTACATTAATATAATGGATGTATACTTAGTCTTTAATATGTAAAAGTTTGACTTTGTTTACTTTCATGACGACCTCCTTAAAGTTTTGTAATCAATCAAATATGACTTTGTTTACTTTCATGACAACCTCCTTAAAGTTTTGTAATCAATCAAATATCAAGCAGCTAGAATGTATAAGTGTACAGAGTGTTCTGCATTTTCCCATTATGCATTGTATTGAATTAAATGGGTATATTTTTTTATGGTGCTTGGACGTTTTTTTTTTAAATATCCACAAAGTTCAGTGAGCAGGTTGTGTTATGTGTGTTGACATTTTGTGTTGGTTGCATTATTTTTTTTTCGCGCCATGGGAAGGTTGGATTAAGTCTCAAATCACATTTTATGGGCATTGATCTAATTTACTCACGTTGTCCACATGATGGCGGCAAACTTGCAGATTTTCAAAAACCTATTTAAATCACGATTCTTTATTAAACTCACGACGTCTCTCGGGCCAAACTGAAGACGCAGGGTGTTGTTTGGACTCCCCGGATCTGAAGTGTAACGCTTTATGCCACGTTTCACTTCGTTTATCGCCATCCTGTGGACTTGCGGTGTAACTACAAGCTTCAAAGGAATTTTCTATGGTTTTATACTCCACTAAGCTTTTCAATTATCAATGATATCTCACACTCCCTGTGAAACAAGTACAAAATCTTCATAAGGTCTATAAGTAACCACATAAACAACAAATAGATAAATGTTTTAATTGTTTGAACAGTATATATTTTCAATTTATCATTCAGGAATTCAAATAAAAATGATTAAGTGATGTCTTTACTTGGTGAACTCACAATGTATGAAATGACATTGCCACAAAACAAACAACAATAATAATAATGTATGAAATTTCCATTTCAGGCCTTTTATTTTTATTTATATCACGGCACAGTAGTGTTACACAAAGATCACACGTGTCAATTAGATGTAAAAATTATACAAATCAGTTTAGTCTTTATAAAAAACAAGACAGTAACAAAAAAAAAGACATGGGTTCA